>NW_026015845.1:0-21338 GCF_020379485.1 Brassica napus | reverse complement strand
ACACAATGATGTATGTGGCTGTCGGTGTGTTGTGGGTGTCCACAACAGCACAGACAGGGACGTTCGTGGCTATCCGTGGCGTCCGTCAGCACACACAGGCCGTCCGTGTGTCTCAGTCATAGCACAAACAAGACGTCTTTGTTTGTCCGGCCGCCACCAAAGGATGTCCAGTGGGTGTCCGTCCGCACACACCAAGAAGCTGTGGCTGTCCATCAATACGCATATCAGCCCGAGGTCTTGGACTCAGCACGCTGGGCCCTTCTTGTGGAACTGGTGGGTGTTTGGCACACGGGGGAGGTCTGTTCAGTACACATCAGGACGTCGGTGGGTTTCGTCAGCACAAACAGGAGTCGTGGCTGTCCGTGTGTGTCCGTCAGCACACACAGACGTTCGTGGCTGTAATGTATGTCCGTTGTGGTTGTGGTGTGTCCGTAAGCACACACATGAAATACGTGGCGTCATCAGTACACCTATAACCCCGGTGGTCCTGGACTCCCCAGCTGACCCTTTGTGGACAGTTCGGGTGTTTGGCCTCGTGGGCAGTCTGGTCAGTACAAACATACGTCTGGGAGTCCGTGTCATGTCCCCGATCCTAGATAGGATCGGCCGGACGGGCCATGGTGCGGGGAGACGCACCAGTCAGGTCACTAGACCTTAAGACAAGCGTATCATGGCCCTGAATGAAGGTTAAGGGCATCAGTCAGTTGAGACTTAACCAGGATACGATGGAAACAAGGGTAAAGGAGCTGGGTGAGTGTTAGGCAGCTGGACGAGTGTTGGTTTGAGTTCAATCAGCTCGGTCAGCTGGTATTCAGTTCACCAAGAGTGTTCAGCTCACAGGAGCTGGAGAACTAGCTCACTCAGCTGGGAACAGCTAGAGGTCAGCTCAATCCGGTTGAACGGTGCGTTTTGGTTCGGATCAGTGCGGGCGAGTCCGGAACGGTTACTGGGCGAGCGATGGTCCGGGTGCAGGACGGTTCGACCAAATGGGTCTTAGGCTTGGACAGGGAGTGGGCAAACTTCCAGAGTGAGAGCTGAGGCTCAGTGATCGATTTGCCAAAGGAAGAAAAGGGGAGAAACCGCCAATGGGCGGTTATGGGGCGGTTATGGGCAGTTTTGGGAAGAAGGGATGTGATTGGTTGGTAACTGTTCGCCCAGGCGGTTGGGGACAGTTTAAATCGTCTTCTCCCTCTCATTTCTGCCAGACTGGTCGATTTTACTCACTAGACACAGAGAGAAACCACAGAGAAAATTCAAGAGAGAGAAGAGAGACACAAACCTTGGATTGGCCGATTTGATCCAAGAGATTGCTCTTGAGTGTTCCTGGTGTGTTTGGGGTGTGTCAAGAGAGAATGGATTTGAGACAGAAAGACAAGGAGAGGCAAAGGAGAAAGAGAAGGAAGTCGCCCCTGGAGACCGAACTCCTAAGGTGAGAGGTGTGGCCAAGAGTAACCGGACAAGGCCGCGGATGATGGCCGTGTGAGCCTGGCCGGTTTGGATCGATTGGCCACTCCTTACTCTGACTCTTCTACTCTGTTTTTCATATATGTTGTGCTATGGATTGTTTATGATGTTACAGGGAAGGATCCATTGATCTTAAGGCCTTGGCCTGATCATATTCCCATGAAAGTCCCTTGTTCTTGTGTGGGCTGTCATGGCCGAGATCACTATGATCTGAGCCGATTCTTTTGAATCTGATTATGGGAATATTTTCTTCTGAATTATCATGAGTTTTCATGAATTTTATTTGGTATTGGATCTCTTTTGAGAGGGGTCAGATTTGACATTTTTGATGATTGTTCTTGATTAGATTGGATCCGACCATGCAATGTGATTGATTCTTGTTTTGTAATCTAACCTTGCGATTGTGTGTTTGTTTGTGTTGGATCCAGGACCAGAAATGGACCGTGGTAAGGGAAAAGCACCATGAGGACCGCGGCCATGGGAAGATGTGTGTGATTGGGTTGATTCTGAAAATTGTGTGATTATTGTAGCCTATTGTGCAACTTGTGAACTTATGCGATTCTAGTGTGTATTCTATTTATTAGGATGATGAATGATGTATGAACCTTGGTTATATCTATGAAATATCTATTTGCATTAGTGTTGCTTGATTAAGTGTGAATGTTGGAACCTCCAAACTCTGAAAAAGACTTAGAAATATTTAACACTTGAACTTAAATATTAAAGATGGAACTGGTGTGTTGTTAAGTGAGGCCGCGGTCTGGTTGGATTGAGGAATCCAGGATCGGGTCTTACAAGTTGGTATCAGAGCATTCTTGATTCTAGGATTTGTTGGGTTATTGGTTCACCACACACTTGGCCGTTTGGACTCATGGTGAGATAGTTGGGTTCTAAGTAATCTTTTGTACTGATTAACTTAGGAGTGATTTGAGTGTGGTTTGTGTTCAGTTTGGACTAACCTTTTGTTTGTGTTTGTAACTCCTAAGGTACAAGAAGGTACAAATCTCGGAAAGGAAAGGAGGCAACTGGAGCGTCTGGAGCAGTGGGGCAGGATGGTGCTGAACAGACCGGAGTGTTACCAGCTGGAACCATTCCAACCCTAGTGCTACCCGCTCTGGTGGAGCAGGGGGACAATGCAACCGGACTTCCAGTGGGTCCAACTCTTCCTACTGGGGTTTAATGAAACTAATGTGGACGAGCAGCAAGAGCAAGTCCATGGAGACGATACTGGGTCGTCCAACGTGGTGTGCTGGGAGTGGCCAGAATGTTATGCAAACAATGTTCGGGTCACTGGTGCCGAGGAGGTCATTGAGCCGACCATAAGGGGCTTGGTGGAGGCTATGCAAATCATGGGGGCTCAGATAGCCTCCTTGACACAGGCATTCACACCATTGGTGAACTCGTCCGTGGGACAGGCTAATCCCGGTTCGGGTTGCTGCTGGAGCGGCTGATGTTGGTGCTGGCCGTGTGGCTGAGGTGATTGAGATAGACCCACCGGTCAGGCCAGTGCGTGGTATGGACTACCTGAAGGTACTGGAGCATATCTCCAAGTTGGAACCAAACACTTTGCTGGAAGTGTTGATCCTATGGAGGCGGACGAGTGGAGAACCAGGTTGGTTCGAAACTTCAAGTCCACACGATGTCCTGAGGATTTCCAGAAGGACATAGCAGTACACTTCCTGGAAGGAGATGCACATAATTGGTGGTTAGCTTTGGAAGCGTACCAATGGTACCATTGAGCACTTTGCTGACTTTGAGGTTGAGTTCAACCATAAGTACTTTCCTGCTGAGGCGTGGGATCGTTTGGAGTCCAAGTTCCTGGACTTGACTCAGGGACGGAGGACTGTTCGTGAGTATGAAGAAGAGTTCAACCGACTCAGGAGGTATGTGGGAAGAGAACTGGAGGATGAGAAGGTTCAAGTCCGAAGGTTCATCCGAGGCCTAAGGGTGGAACTTCGAACCTACTGTTCTGTTTGTAAGTTCCACACGGTTTCTGAGTTGGTTGAGAGGATGGCCTTGCTGGAGACCAACCTCACGGAGGAGGGTAAGCAGAAGATGAAGAGTGTGGTGGTATCCTCGGGTCAGAGTGGTGACAAGAAGAGGAAGAGGGACTCGACCGAGGAGGGTAAAACCTCAAGTGGTAGGTCAGAGTGCCCTAAGTGTGGACGATACCACGGTGGAGAGTGCTGGAAGGCCATGGGTGCCTGTACTCGATGTGGTAAGATGGATCACTCAGCAAGGATTGTCCAAGTCCGTTGGGTGAGTCCAGGACCTGTCACCACTGCGGCCAGAAGGGCCACTACCGCAGGGACTGCCCTAAGCTGCAAGGCAACCAAAGTAAGGGACGTGGGGAGGCTAGCAGGCCAGTCCAGGGACGAGGCCAGACCTCAAACACCTCGGGTGTATGAGCTATCCAAGGAGGTGGTTGGGACTCAGCCTTTCCAAGCGATCACTGGTAACATTCTAGACTACTACTTTTACAATTCCAGTAGAAGAATTGCATGGTATGGAATCTAGGATGGATAGATATACTTTGATGGGTCTTGTGTGTAGGGACCTTAAGTATTGGTGGTGTGGAAACACACACATTATTTGATACTGGAGCTACACATAGTTTTGTGAGTCCAAGTATGATAGGAAAAGGTTTTGTTCCAGTATGGAGCATGGGATGGTCCTGAACGAGTGAGTGCGGCCGGAGGGCAAGTTATGAACTCACTCGGTCTGGTTAGGGACATCCCTGTGGTGATCTTGGATAGGCCGATGCCTATAGATCTGATTGTTGTCCCCTCAAGCATCATGAAGTGATCTTGGGCATGGACTGGTTGGGAAAGTATCGGGCAACTCTAGATTGTCACCGGGGAAGGGTGCAACTTGAGAACGAGTTTGGACCCCCGATTAAGTACCAAGGAATCAAGCCAACCTCTTGTAATTTAGTGGTTTCAGCAGTCCAAGTAGAACGGATGCTTGGAAATGGTTGTGAGGCCTTTTTGGCTACCATTTACACTGATGAGGTTGTAGGGGCCTGTGACCCAGAGGGTATACCGTGGTTCGGGAATTTCAGGATGTGTTGGGGCACTACAGGGCATTCCCCTGATAGGGCTGACCCATTCATCATTGAATTGGAACCTGGAACGGCCCCATTATCAAAAAGTCCATATAGAATGGCACCAGCTGAGATGGCAGAGCTGAAGAAGCAACTTGAGGAGTTGCTTGAGAAGGGGTTCATACGCCCTAGTGTATCACCTTGGGGAGCACCAGTCCTATTTGTTAAGAAAAAGGATGGTAGCTTTAGGTTGTGCATTGATTATAGGGGTTTGAACAGGGTGACTGTGAAGAACAAGTACCCTTTACCCAGGATTGATGAGTTGTTAGATCAACTCCGTGGAGCCAAGTGGTTCTCCAAGATTGACCTGGCCTCTGGGTATCATCAGATCCCCATTGCACCAGATGATGTGAGAAAGACAGCGTTCCGGACCAGGTATGGCCACTATGAGTTGTGGTTATGCCGTTCGGACTGACCAATGCGCCTGCTGCATTCATGAGATGATGAACGGCATCTTCAGGGAATACTTGGACGAGTTTGTGATCATCTTCATTGATGATATACTCGTGTATTCCAAGACAAAGGAGGACCATGAAAGACACCTTAGGGCGGTGATGGGCGCCTGAGAGAACAGAAGCTCTTTGCTAAGCTAAGCAAGTGTAGCTTCTGGCAGAAGAGCATTGGGTTCCTTGGACATGTGGTGTCTGATAAAGGAGTCTCAGTGGATCAAGATAAGATCAAATGTATTCAGGAATGGCCACAGCCAAAGAATGCTACGGAAGTTAGAAGCTTCTTGGGGTTGGCTGGTTATTACAGGAAATATGTCAAGGGGTTCTCGAGCATAGCTCAACCTATGACTAAGCTGACAGGCAAGGACGTGAGGTTCACATCGTCTGAGGAGTGTGAGGAAAGTTTTGCAGCACTCAAGAACATGTTGACTAATGCACCTGTCCTGGTGTTGCCTGAGGCTGATCAGCCTTGTGGTGTATACGGATGCATCCATAACTGGTCTTGGTTGTGTTTGACACAACATGGGAAGGTGATAGCCTATGCTTCCAGACAGCTAAGGAAGCATGAGGGTAACTATCCGACTCATGATTGGAGATGGCTGCTGTAGTATTTGCATTAAAGATATGGAGATCATATCTTTATGGTGCCAAGGTGCAAATACTCACAGACCATAAAAGCTTGAAGTACATATTCAGCCTGAGTTAAACTTAAGGCAGAGGCGATGGATGGAGTTTGTTGCAGATTATGATCTGGACATAGCTTATCATCCTGGGAAGCTAAACTGGTGGCTGATGCTTTGAGCCGCAGAAGGGCTGAAGTGTCATCTGAGAGGGAGGCGGATGAACTGGAAGGGATGATCAGGTCCTTGAACCTCAACACCTTGGTTGGTTCAGAAGAGCCATTGGGGTTGGAGGCAGTGAACCAGGCCGATCTCCTAACCAGGATCAGGCAAGCACAGGGCCTGGATGAAAACCTAAAGAAGGTAGCCGCCAATGACAAGACTGAGTACCAGACAACTGAGAATGGTACCATCTTGGTCAATGGGAGGGTCAGTGTTCCTAATGATAGGAACTCAAAGAAGAGATTATGAGACAGGCTCATAAGTCTAAGTTTTCAGTTCATCCTGGACTGAACAAGATGTATGGATCTAAAAAGGTACTACCACTGGGTGAGAATGAAATCTGATGTTGCAGAGTGGGTGGCTAAGTGTCCTACTTGTCAACTGGTGTGAAGGCAGAACATCAGGTTCCCAGTGGTCTACTCAGAACCTACCCATACCAGAATGGAATGGGATCACATCACAATGGATTTGTGACTGGGTTTCCCACAACCAGGAATAAGAAAGATGCGGTATGGGTTGTGGTTGATCGGCTGACCAAGTCGGCTCATTTCCTGCCCATCAAGAAAGGTGATGGGGTCGACAGGATTGTGCAAGTGTACATAGACGAGATAGTGAGGTTGCATGGTGTTCCAGCAAGCATTGTCTCGGATAGGGATCCAAGATTTACATCTTATTTCTGGCAGGCTTTCCAAAAGGCCTTGGGAACCAGAGTGAATATGAGCACATCTTATCATCCTCAAACGGATGGGCAGTCTGAAAGGACAATCCAAACCTGGAGGATATGCTAAGGGCAGTGTGTTTGATTGGGGAGAGTCTTGGGAAAAACACTTACCCTTAGTGGAATTTGCTTATAACAACAGCTTCCATACAAGCATTGGTATGTCGCATATGAGGCTTTGTATGGTAGGCCGTGCAGGACACCCCTATGCTGGACCCAAGTGGGGGAGCGTAGAGCATGTTGGGTCCTGAGATTGTAGAACAGACCACTGAGAAAATCAGGATGGTCAAAGAGAAAATGAAAGAGGCGCAGGACCGCCAAAAGAGCTATGCAGACAAGCGTAGAAAACATCTTGAGTTTGAGGTCAATGACCTGGTGTATCTCAAGATGATTACCTTTAAGGGTAGGACCAGGGTTTCTGGACGAAAGAAACTGGATCCTAGGTACTTGGGTCCATTCAGAATCATAGAGAGAGTGGGTGCAGTGGCATACAAGTTGGACTTGCCATCAGCAATGGATGCATACCACAATGTGTTCCATGTATCCCAACTCCGGAAATGCTTGTCTGAACAAGACATTGTCTTGCCCGAGGTTCCTACTGACCTTGGTAAGGACCTGACTTTGGAAACTTTGCCGGTTCGGATTGTGGATCGGTCAGAGAAAGCTATGAGAAAGAAGACAGTTCCCATGATCAAAGTGGTGTGGGATTACAATGGTAAAGACCTCATCACTTGGAAACGGAAGCAAAAATGAAAAGTATGTATCCGGATTGGTACAGAGACAATTTCTTCCTGATGAAAACACTTAACATGGATTCGAGGACGAATCCCAAGTTAGTGGGGGAGACTTGTCATGTCCCCGATCCTAGATAGGATCGGCCGGACGGGCCATGGTGCGGGGAGACGCACCAGTCAGGTCACTAGACCTTAAGACAAGCGTATCATGGCCCTGAATGAAGGTTAAGGGCATCAGTCAGTTGAGACTTAACCAGGATACGATGGAAACAAGGGTAAAGGAGCTGGGTTAGTGTTTAGGCAGCTGGACGAGTGTTGGTTTGAGTTCAATCAGCTCGGTTCAGCTGGTATTCAGTTCACCAAGATCTGTTCAGCTCACAGGAGCTGGAGAACTAGCTCACTCAGCTGGGAACAGCTAGAGGTCAGCTCAATCCGGTGAACGGTGCGTTTTGGTTCGGATCAGTGCGGGCGAGTCCGGAACGGTTACTGGGCGAGCCGATGGTCCGGGTGCAGGACGGTTCGACCAAATGGGTCTTAGGCTTGGGACAGGGAGTGGGCAAACTTCCAGAGTGTGAGCTGAGGCTCAGTGATCGATTGCCAAAGGAAGAAAAGGGGAGAAACCGCCAATGGGCGGTTATGGAGCGGTTATGGGGCAGTTTTGGAAGAAGGGATGTGATTGGTTGGTAACTGTTCGCCCAGGCGGTTGGGGACAGGTTAAATCGTCTTCTCCCTCTCATTTCTGCCAGACTGGTCGATTTTTACTCAACTAGACACAGAGAGAAACACAGAGAAAATTCAAGAGAGAAAGAGAGACACAAACCTTGGATTGGCCGATTTGATCCAAGAGATTGCTCTTGAGTGTTCCTGGTGTGTTTGGGCGTGTGATCAAGAGAATGGATTTCAGACAGAAAGACAAGGAGAAGGCAAAGTAGAAAGAGAAGGAAGTCGCCCCTGGAGACCGAACTCCTAAGGTGAGAGGTGTGGCCAAGAGTAACCGGACAAGGCCGCGGTGATGGCCGTGTGAGCCTGGCCGGTTTGGATCGATTGGCCACTCCTTACTCTGACTTCTTCTACTCTGTTTTCTTCATATATGTTGTGCTATGGATTGTTTTATGATGTTACAGGGAAGGATCCATTGATCTTAAGGCCTTGGCCTGATCAATATTCCCATGAAAGTCCCTTGTTCTTGTGTGGGCTGTTCATGGCCGAGATCACTATGATCTGAGCCGATTCTTTTGAATCTGATTATGGGAATATTTTTTTCTGAATTATCATGAGTTTCATGAATTTTATTTGGTATTTGATCTCTTTTGAGAGGGGTCAGATTTGACATTTTGATGATTGTTCTTGATTAGATTGGATCCGACCATGCAATGTGATTGATTCTTGTTTTGTAATCTAACCTTGCGATTGTGTGTTTGTGTGTTGGATCCAGGACCAGAAATGGACCGTGGTAAGGGAAAAGCACCATGAGGACCGCGGCCATGGGAAGATGTGTGGTGATTGGGTTGATTCTGAAAATTGTGTGATTATTGTAGCCTATTGTGCAACTTGTGAACTTATGCGATTCTAGTGTGTATTCTATTTATTAGGATGATGAATGATGTATGAACCTTGGTTAATATCTATGAAATATCTATTTGCATTAGTTGTTGCTTGATTATTTAAGTGTGAATGTTGGACCCTCAAACTCTGAAAAAGACTTAGAAATATTTAACACTTGAACTTAATATTAAAGATGGAACTGGTTGTGTTGTAAGTGAGGCCGCGGTCTGGTTGGATTGAGGAATCCAGGATCGGGTCTTACAGTCCGCCCGCACACACAGGACGTCCGGGGTTGTCCGTGTGTGTCCGTCTGGTCCGTCTGTGTCCGTCAGCACACACAGGACGTCCGTGGCTGTCCCTTAGTACACATATCAGCACGTTGGTCCTTGGACTCTGCACGCTGGCCCTTCCCGTGGACTTTTCGGTGATTTGTCCCAAGTGGGCTGTCTGTTCAGTACACACAGGACGCATGGGTGTCCGCCAGCACAACAGGACGTCCGGGGCTGTTTGTGGCTGTCCGTCAACACACACAGGACATCCGTTTGTGTCCGTGTGTGTCTGTCAGCACACACAGGATGTTTGCGGGTGTCGGTCAGCACACACACGACGTCCGTGTGTGTCCGTAAGCATACAAAGAACGTGTTGTGGTTGTCTGTGTGTGTCCGTCAGCACACACACAGGACGTCTGTAGCTGTACATCAGTACGCATATCAGCACGTTTGGTCCTTGGACTCTACACGCTGGCCCTTCCTGTGGACTGTTTGGGTGATTTTGGCCCACGTGGGCTATCTGTTCAGTACACACAGGACGTCCGTGGGTGTCTGCCAGCACACACAGGACGTCCGTGTGTGTCCGTCAGCACACATAGGACGTCCGTGGCTGTCCATCAGTACACATATCAGCACACTGGTCCTTGGACTCAGCATGCTGGCCCGTCCCGTGGACTGTTTGGGTGATTTTGGCCCACGTGCGCTGTCTGTCAGTACATACAGGACGTTTGTGGGTGTCCGTCAGCAGACACAGGACGTCCGTGTGTGTCCGTCAGCACACACAGGACGTTCGTGTCTGTGGGTGTGTTCCGTGTGTGTCCGTCAGCACACACATGACATCTGGGCTGTCCATCAGTACACATATCAGCACGTTGGTCCTTTGACTCCGCACACTGACCCTTCCTGTTGACTGTTGGGTGATTTTGGCCTTAGTGGGCTGTGTGTGTTCAGTACACACAGGACGTCCGTGGGTGTCCGCCAGCACACACAGGACATCTGTGGCTGTCCGTGTGTTTCCGTCTGTGTCCGTCAGCACACACAGGATGTCCGTGGCTGTCCCTCAGTACACATATCAGCACGTTGTTCCTTGGACTCAGCACGCTGGGCCTTCCCGTGGACTGTTGGGTGATTTTATCCAGTGGGCTGTCTGTTTAGTACACACAGGACGTCCGTGGGTGTCGCCAGCACACAAAGGACGTCCGTGGCTGTTTGTGGCTGTCCGTCAGACACACAGGACGTCCGTGTGTGTCCTGTGTGTCTGTCAGCACACACAGGATGTATTTGGGTGTCCATCAGCACACACAGGATGTCTGTGGGTGTTCGTCAGCACACACAGGACGTCAGTGGCTGTCGTGTGTGTCCGTCAGCACACACAGGACGTTCAGCTGTACGTGTATGTCCGTGTGTGTCTTGTGTGTCCGTCAGCACACACATGACGTTCGTGGCTGTCCATCATTACATTATCAGCACGTTGGTCCTTGGACTCCGCACGCTGACCCTTCTTGTGGACTGTTTGGGTGATTTTGGCCCTCGTGGGACGTCTGTTCAGTACACACAGGACGTCCATGGGTGTCCGCCAGCACACACAGGACGTCCGTGGCTGTCCGTGTGTGTCCGTCTGTGTCCGTCAACACACACATGACGTCTGGGCTGTCCTCAGTACACATATCAGTACATTGGTCCTTGGACTCAGCACGCTGGCCCTTCCCGTGGACTATTTGGGTGATTTTATCCACGTGGGCTGTCTGTTCAGTACACACAGGACGTCCGTGGGTGTCCGCCAGCACACACAGGACGTCTGTGGGTGTCCGCCAGCACACACAGGACGTCCGTGGCTGTCCGTGTGTGTCCGTCTGTGTCCGGCAGAACACACAGGATGTCCGTGGCTGTCCGTATGTGTCCGTCTGTTTCTGTCAGCACACACAGGCGTCGTGGCTGTCCCTCAGTACACATATCAGCACGTTGGTCCTTGGACTCAGCACGCTGGCCTTCCCGTGGACTGTTTGGGTGATTTTATCCCACGTGGGCTGTCTGTTCAGTACACACAGGACGTCTGGGTGTCCGCCAGCACACAGGACGTCCGTGGCTGTTTGTGGCTGTCCGTCAGCACACACAGGACGTCCATGGGTGTCCGTCAGCACACACAGGACGTCTGTGGGTTGTGTCAGCACACACATGACGTCTGTGGCTCTGTGTGTGTCCGTCAGCACACACAGGACGTTCGGGCTGTACGTGTATGTCCGTCTGTGTCTGTCTGTGTCCGTCAGCACACACAGGACGTCCGTGGCTGTCCTCAGTACACATATCAGCACGTGTGTCCTTGGGCTCAGCATGCTGGCCCTTCCCGTGGACTGTTTGGGTGATTTTGTCCCAAGTGGGATGTCTGTTTAGTACACACAGGACGTCCATGGGTGTCCGCCATGTAAGACCCGATCCCGGCTGCCTAGGCCGCGGTCAATGCCTCACGTCGCTCGGTCCACTTCCTGGCTGAACCTCTTAATTTTGCCCTTTATTAATAATATCGCCTAAGGCGAGGGCTAACTTAGATCTTAGCTAAAGACTTCCTTTAAGACCGTTCCCGGCTCTTAAGCCCAACCATGAACCGCGGCCTTAACATCCGTTCTTATACAATGATTCCGGTCTTTTAAGGTCCTTAGGTGTTAAGTTCAAGTTCCTTTAGGTGAGGTTCGAGTATAACATTCAAGACAAAAAAACATAAGGGGCAAACAGATTGTATATATATAACATAATGAGATCAATACATCATTCATAAGTTCATCTACTAGTTTACACACTTAGTCTATCATAAGTTCACAAGTTGCACAATAGGCTATCAACACTACACGCTTATCAACAAGGACCCATTCACCACACATCTTCCCATGGCCTGAGACATCACGGTACCTTTCCTTTACCACGGTCCAAGTCTGGTCCTGAAACCACATAAATCACATCATGAACACATATGGCGATAACCTAAGCAACAAGTCTAGAATGGCATGGTTCGGCCCTTAAGAACTAGGATCTGTCCAATTTGGACATACACAGATAAATTCCCAAAACTAAATAAAATGCATGACAATTCATGATAATTCCAACTAAGAGATTCCCATAGTCAGATCTCAACAGAACCGACCCGGAATGTGAGATCCGACCATAGATCAGTCCGGCCAATGCCTAGGACTTTATCCCTGGACCGGCCATGGCCTTGGTCCAGTGTTCCCTGTCTGAATCAATCCAATAACATCATAACACACTGTAGAACAGGCGATCCAGAAGAAGTAAAGAGAATGGATGCATCTGCCAAGAGAACCGGCCGCAAGGCGCACGGATCATCCGCAGGCCGGGGCCGTTCCTTGCAGTCTACACCACTAACCTTAGGCGTTCTCTCCCCTGGAGGCAAGTCCTTTCCTTCTCCTTCTCCTTGTATTTTTGTCTGGTATCCATCTTCACGGCCTGGCCTTCCCACGCTCAGAACACGCCGGCAAGCCAACACCACCACACACGGTTCTCTTCTCTAACCGCCGGTCTCTCTCTTTCATTCTTTCTGTAATGAGTTTGGCAGAGCTTTGCCTAAGGAATTTCGTGCCATTTTCTGCCAGGGACTCTCTATTTATAGAGAAAAGCCAGCCCAACTGCCCTGAGAGAAATCGACCAAGCAGTTAAAGAGAAAGGGCACAAAACTGCCCCTTTGCACCTTCGGGAGGGGTAACCGCCCAACTGCTCTTCCTTTCCTTTGGGCTGTTCGAAAATCAGGCCCATAATCTTTTCCAGAGTCCCTTGCCCAAGGCCAAGACCCCACGGACCCTGGGTGGTTCAGGCCAAGACCCCAGCCCATAACCGCCCAGACCCGGCCAAGCCGGCCCGGACCATAACACTTCACCGAGCTGAGTTGAGCTGGCCACTAGCTGGCCTCAGCTGAGTGAGCTAACCTATCAGCTCCAGTGAGCTACCAAGGACCGTATGAGCTGGTTCACACTGTCCCAGCTGGTTGAGCTTGTACCCGACCTTATCCAGCTGCTAGATTCTCGGCCAAGTCTCCTAAGCTTTCTTCCATCCATCCTGGTTAAGGCTCAGCTTCCTGATACCCTTAACCTTCGTATTTGAGCCATGATACGCTTGTCCTTGGCCAAATGACCTGTCTGGTGCGTCTCCTCGCACCATGGCTCGTCCCAACGATCCTACCTAGGATCGACGATGCTACATCCCTAGTCATTAATAGCCTAGATCCTTTCAACAGATACGCAGCGGATTATTCTGTAGTAACCATTGGTCTAAAACCAATCTAACACTTGGCTGGTCGAATCACCTTAGCCTTGGTCAGTTTACTCAACTACCAATTAGCTTAAAGGTCAATCCTAAACCCAAACCAAGCCATACAATTCTGAGGTTCCATTCCCCAAACCATTCTATCTAGATCTACATAATTAAATGCTAGATCATACCTTTGCCACATCTACGGAGCTTATTAGCTCATGGTCCTCCATTGACTCGAATTGCTCTTGCTTGACAGGGACCACGATCACTCAATGATCTTACTTAAGGTCCTTTTCTTGATTCCTGCATCAAACAACTCCCCTAGGTACTTAGTCATTCAACCAACCATCCCCACAGACATAAGTAATCTTTGAGAAGTCTTTGAAAGGATAAGGGTTTGCATCTGGCCTTTCTCGGCTCATGCACACTCAAACATCCCCTTGCCATATAGGCAATAGTACCCAATCAATATTCTGGACTGACAAATCTCATTAGATCCTAAGTCTATTAACCAACCATCCTCACATGACTTGGAACTGATGAGTCATCATCTGGCCTGACCGGCTTTGGGACTTAACCCAACAACATATATGATTTGTTCATACCAAACGATGCATTCCTTAATCAGATTAGTTCCGACACCTTGAACCATCATTCAGAGGTCAGGTCGTCCATACTCAACCATGATCAGATCTTACACGGCCTTCCTTGAACAATCACACTTAGGCTCAGTATCTATGGTCTACGACTCATAGTACTAGCCATACACTTCGTCATGACTCTTAGCCAATCTCGAAGCTATCAACACCAAGGTTGATATCTAGAAGCATCACATCAATACTCTTACTCCAGCAACGTGACTATCCATACTAGTGCTCGGCCATCGAACCATCGTCATGAAACATGATCCGACCACCAGACTTGATAAGCCATCGTCTACTTAGCAGGTACTGATATAACCGGCCTTCCATTGCCATCATGTGGGTCTACGCCCTACATAATGCATATGGCGCCTATCCTACTCACCACCCAAGGTTTATTGTAAGATATCCCACTTAGCCTTTGCGGCTAAAGCCATCCAACCATAGCCGGATCATCCATAGTGCGTCTAACCGTCTGGTTAAGATCTAGGTGCGATCGACCAGTTATAAGTGGGCCCAAAGGCTCACGGACCTTCTTACCTGATCCGACCCAAAGCCTGGATCCATACCAGAGAGTAAGGCCCAAGACCAAACCGGATTGCCTTGCAACCAATCAGACCTTGCGACACAACACTCCGGTTAAACTAACCGTCCGTCCGTTCGACTATGCAGCCGCGGACTGTCCACTTGGTTCGGCCTAAGCCTTGAACCAATGGCACCGTTTGGAACTCAGACCCTTTGGGAACTAGTACCCTTTGGACACTCGTGCCTCTTGGCAACTCATGACCCTTGGCATCTCACACCCATTCAGATGCTCCAACCGTTCGACCTAACCGTCCATATGGACTGTCTGGTCCGTGCGTGTGTCCGGCCTATGGCCAAAGGACCACGCCTTAACCTACACAAGTCATGAACCATTGTGACTGTTCAGGGAAGGGATGAAACCGTTCAGAACAGAACAGAAAAGAACCGCCCCTATCCAATCGGATCACCTGAGGCCGGTTTAGACCATGCGCGCGCCTAACTCGACGGTTATGGACTGCGACTTCATTACTCAACCAGAACCACGGTTATAACCAATCCCAACACATCAACAAGGCCAAGCCAACGTACAGAAGGAGTAGAAGAAGAATTGGATGAAAAGAATAAGAAGAATAGGACACAATCCAAACGCCCATGGCTAGACCGGTTCAGACTGTCCGATTGTCTTAGGCGATGAGTCGGTGGTTACCCAACTGCCCCTATCAGACTGAACCACGGCTTTCGAGTCCTTCTCCAGACCCTTCTCTACGCCTTGGGTATTCATAACACGGCCTCCTCTCTCCTAAACCGTCTCCTTGCCGGAGATACAAAACCACCACGACCGGCCCTTTTCGGCCGATCTCTTGGCCAGAACTCTCTCTCTCTCCCTCTCTCTCTACGTTTTTCCATGAGTATTTTACTCTGGAATTGGATAATGAAATCGACCAGAGAGCCCCCATATTTATAGAAAACGAGGGGGTAAGTCTTGCCCCACGAACAGGCACGACTTGCTAGCGAATGGGCACCATCGGCCAAGGGTTGTCCCCTTTCGGCCACTTGCATCCCTTCGCCCTTTCTGATTGGTTTGGGGTCGGTCATAAGCCCAACCCACGCCCCAGCCTCCTGGACTTAGCCCACGGCCTTGCCCAAAGACCCAACAGCCCATGGCCTCATGGCCGGACCTCACAGCCGGCCACTGACCCGGACCCGGACCATCGGCCTAAAGCCCGAACAGTCCGTCTAGCTGAGGTGAGCTGACTCTCAGCTGCCTCAGCTGGGTGAGCTAGTAGTCCAGCTAGTGGAGCTGACTTAGTAGGGACTGAGCTGGAGTGAACCAAACCTAGCTTCATTGAGCTGGCCGAGCTACTCGTCCACTTCGTCCAGTTACCGTCTTACTCGTCCTAGCTGTCTCTTAGCTTGTATAAGGTTAAGTCTAAGTTCCTTATGTCCTTAACCATCTTTCTCGACCATGGAACGCTTGCCTTGATGTCCTAAGACTGGCTTGTACGTTTCCTCGAACCATGGCCGTCCGACAATCCTTTCCAGGATTGGGGGCGTGACAAGTCTCCCCCACTTGTAATGGATTCGTCCTCGAATCCGGTGGATTATACCTTGTCCCAAGACAAAATATTCCAAACAAACTTATTTTAGTCTTGATCAGAGAATAGAACAAGCTTGATTAAAACCACCGAATCACCACTTCGTTGATCAATTTTCCTTTGACCATCGTTGTACAAGTCTCCCCCACTTGATAAGGATTAACCACAAAAATCCTATCAAGTGGTCCTTTCTGGTTTCGCTGATGGCACCCTACTTGTCTACTTTGACCACAGTCGAGGGTCCATCAAGCACCCATTCAAGTGATACTTGAAAATCCATCCAAAGACATTCCTTGTGTCACTGGCCGAAATCTCCAGGTTGCGGTCCTAGTATCCAACAAATATGTCTTCCTTTGAATAGCATCTTCTTCAGATTTATTCTTTCTCTGATCATAGTCCAAGACTAGATCATAATCAGTCCCTAGGAACATGCTGCATACTCGAGCCTTAGTAGATTTGGCCAATCCCACACCACTCGATGTACCAGTCAAGTCCTCACGAACTTGTTCTAATTTAGGCTGCTCGTCCTACAACGAGTCCTAACAGATTATTATGGTTTTTTCCCTTCATGGACAATAAGGCTCATGACCTCAGCCACAACGTACTGGATCATCCCCTTAACGGCCACAAATTTCAGGCTTGGCCACATTGCGATCTCTGTCCCTCCAGACTAAAAACGCCTCAGACTTGACTTCTATCCTTCACTGGACTTTGTCATAATTCGATCCTGGTCCTTCCTTGGACTCGATCGTACTCTGGTTCTGGTCCACTCAGGGACTCGACCGTTTCACCCCGACCATAGGTCCATCTCCGAATAGGTCGTGGGCTGATCCTCGTCTTTTTTTTTGGACTTGATCATTCTCAACCTTAGGTCAAACTCCGACTTGGTGTACTGCGACCATGGTCCTCTCTCGGACGTGGTCAACTTCGGCTCTGCCATCTCAGTCGGAGCCGACAGAAACAGACTCTAGGACAGTGGTGCTGTCCCTGGTTCCAGTTCAATCATAAATGGATCCGACCTACCAGAGGGGAGACTCTGTAGCGAACGGAACACATCTGGGAACTCAGACACCAATGGGTCCTCAAACAGATCTTTAGATCACCAGAATTTGCCGCGCTCCATAGTGGTAATTGTGGTCAAAAAAATACTTCACAATCCCGTCTAAGCATCCGATCCACACGGAATGCTGACACCACTACTTTCTTAAAGCCAGACTCAGACAATGGATCTCGATACAACGAGATCCCAGACAGATCAACAGAATTCCGTGCTCCGTAGTGGTAGTTGTGGTCAAAAATACTTCACAACCTGTCTAAGCATCCAATTCACTTGGACTACTGACACCCCTACTTTCCTTAGAGCCGGACTCAGACTCAGACTTTGGTACTGGATCGGGTGAGCTCCAGTCTCCAATTGCACACGAACTTTGTGGCAATCGAGAGTGGCCCGATACT
The DNA here is from genome assembly GCF_020379485.1 of Brassica napus. Classification (NCBI taxonomy): domain Eukaryota; kingdom Viridiplantae; phylum Streptophyta; class Magnoliopsida; order Brassicales; family Brassicaceae; genus Brassica; species Brassica napus. Next base: position 3,741 of record NW_026015845.1, on the reverse strand, counting down.
TTCCCAACCAGATTCATGCCTAGGATCATCTCGTGATTCTGTAGGCGCGTGGATATTTTTCTCGATCAGATCTACAGGCAGATTCTCTCCTGGATCCACACCGGGATATTTTCATGAGCCCTAGTGAATGCATAATTTGCCCACCGGCTGCCCTCACTAGTCTTGAATAATCCCAGAACTCAGACAGAACAGACCTTTCCGACCAGTCCCGGACTCACAAAACTATGTGTAGCCTCTGTGTCGAAAAGTACGGTGTTTTCCACACCACAAATCCACTTGTGGAAACTATCTTAGTGCATGACCACACACAAAGAACGTCCCATAACATCCCTCATGGCATTGCCCAATAACTTCAATACTTCCAGTTCCAGTGGATACCTAGATGAGTAAGATCTCGGTTTGACAACACTGGAAAACGTCCCATACCATTCTCCAAGGCGTCTTACTTTTGCGAATGCTCACACCATTCACAAGAGCAATTTTAATATACCTCAATCCCCATTATACTACGGTAGTAAGATCATGTTCTTACATTGATTGGAACGAACATCATGAGTTTCCTCATTCTTTCCTTGGACAGATTCAGATTGGAATTGATTCATTCCATCCTACTAGATCTAAGGAAACCTACCTTGACTTATACGAGTCCTAGCTGATCCATCTGATCACAAGTCCACTCGTGTACTGGTCATGTAGTGTCTCCTTTGAGTCAGATATAACATTGCATATGCTTTATTTATAACGGCCATCAGGGATAACACTTAACTCAGTAGAATGCTGCACCTTTATTTCAACCTAAGCCACTCTCTGGTTCATGTTACTTCCTTGTTAGGTCATCCATAAACAAGTCTTGCATTGCTTCCATCCCTTCCAACCCGTCTATTACTTAAATACTAGATCGACCAACCTTTCTGTTTTTAGGTTTTGCCTTGGAAAATGTATCTTGGCTAAGCTGGTTCATCTTAGAATTCCCACATTAAAAGCATGATACCCTAGCTTACCTCAATTCTTTCTTGGCTCACCCCAACTAAGGTTTCATAGTCATCATAGTTTTGGAAATAACTTCGGTATGGAACACAACATCTTAGAGCGTTGTGCTAAACAGGATCAAGCATGCTCTGATACCAACTTGTAAGACCCGATCCCGGCAGCCTAGGCCGCGGTCGATGCCTCACGTCGCTCGGTCCACTCCTGGCCGAACCTCTTAATTTTCGCCCTTTATTTATAATATCGCCTAAAGGCGAGGCTAACTTAGATCTTAGCTAAAGACTTCCCTAGTCATTAATAGCCTAGATCCTTTCAACAGATACGCAGTGGATTATTCTGTAGTTAACCATTGGTCTAAAACCAATCTAACACTGTCTGGTCGAATCACCTTAGCCTTGGTCAGTTACTCAACTACCAATTAGCTTAAAGGTCAATCCTAAACCCAAACCAAGCCATACAATTCTGAGGTTCCATTCCCCTAAACCATTCTATCTAGATCTACATAAGTAATGCTAGATCATACCTTTGCCACTCTATGGAGCTTATTAGCTCATTGGCCCTCCATTGACTCGAATTGCTCTTGCTTGACAGCTGGACCACGATCACTCAATGATCTTACTTAAGGTCCTTATCTTGATTCCTGCATCAAACAACTCCCCTAGGTACTTAGTCATTCAACCAACCATCCCCACAGACATAAGTAATCTTTGAGAAGTCTTTGAAAGGATAAGGGTTTGCATCTGGCCTTTCGGCTCATGCACACTCAAACATCCCCTTGCCATATAGGCAATAGTACCCAATCCATATTCTGGACTGACAAATCTCATTAGATCCTAAGTCAATCAACCAACCATCCTCACATGACTTGGAACTGATGAGTCATCATCTGGCCTGACCGGCTTGGGACTTAACCCAAACAACATATATGATTTGTTCATACCAAACGATGCATTCCTAATCAGATTAGTTCCGACACCTTGAACCATCATTCAGAGGTCAGGTCGTCCATACTCAACCATGATCAGATCTTACACGGCCTTCCTTGAACAATCACACTTAGGCTCAGTATCTATGTCTACGACACATAGTACTAGCCATACACTTCGTCATGACTCTTAGCCAATCTCGAAGCTATCAAACACCAAGGTTGATATCTACGAACACTAGTATTGATAGTCACGATGGTGGAGTAAGAGTAGGGTATGATGTGATGGTTCTAGATATCACCTTGGTGTGATAGCTTGTTGATTGGCTAAGAGTCATGACGAAGGGTGTGGATTAGTAATAGTGTCGTTTTAGACCAAGATACTGAGCCTAAGGTATTGTTAAGGAAGCCGTTGTAAGATCTGATCATGGTGAGTATGGACGACCTGACCTCTGAATATGATGGTTCATGGTGTCGGTCCTAACCTGATTACTGAATGCATCGGTTGGTATGAACAAATCTATATGTTGTCTGGGTTAAGTTCCAAGGCGGTCAGGCCAGATGATGACTCATCAGTTCCAAGTCATGTGAGGATGGTTGGTTGATTGACTTAGGATTAATGAGCTTGTCAGTCCAGAAGATGGACTGGTACTATGCCTATAAGGCAAAAGGATTTTGGATTGTGCATGAGCCGGGAAAGGCCAGATGCAAACCCTTATCCTTCAAAGACTTTCTCAAGGTTACTTATGTCTGTGGGGATGGTTGGTTGAATGACTAAGTACCTATGGAGCTGCTTGACGCAGGAGTCAAGATACGGACATAAGTAATAAGATCATTGAGTGATCATGTAAGACCCGAACCCTGGCCTCTCGACCTGATGGAGTCCGCAAAGACACTTATTAATTTTCTTTGCTTGTTTGATCCATTTGATGTCTATAGTTACTAAGTCATATTCGAATATGAGGTTCATAAACAAAGGAACAGATTGCACAGCGGAAAATACAATGTAAAAAATTTGGTTTACTAGAACATGAGGATCAATACACAACTTCTTAACAGTCTCATAGACAATCATAGTTCATCTCTAGCATCATCTAACCACACGTTACACAGCCTTCACTGACCGAGCCTTCACGGCTCCTTGGCTTGACCAGAACCATCCTTAGTTCCTGAAACCACAACCAGATAAGCATTAATCATAACCGAGACTAGAACGGATTGACTCTACCCATGCTTGGCTTGGTTCCTAGAACTTAGATAAACCTCAGTCAAAATAATCACAAAAACGTATGAACCTACCTACCGTATCCTAAGTCATACAACACACCCTTGACTTAGAATCGATAGATAGTCCAGAATAGATAACAGAACACACGAACAGATCCGGATCGTCCCCAAAGACCAATCCGTCTATCCGGATAGAATCTAGGTGGACCGGCCAATGGAGTCCGGCTCAATGGCCCAACGGATCTCCCTTACTGATCCGGCCTTAGGCCTGGATCCAATCGGCCGAGTAAGCCTCAAGCTTAATCCGGAAGGCTTAGCAACACGGTCAGACCTTGAGACTCTACCTTGCTTAGACAAACCGTGACCTGTCTTACTAGACAAGCCATAGGCTGATCCAAAAGGATCGGTCCTAACCTGTCCCGAAAGACAACGTTTGGAACCTGCACCCTTGGCCAATCGTGCTCTTGGTCCTCGTACCTTTGATGTTCGCAAACCTTTGGTAACTCGTACCTTTTGGTCCCTGACACCCTTTGGCAACTCACAACCTTTGGACACTCATGACTCTTGACAAAGGGTGCCCTTTGGGTCATTCCCACCGTTCG
>NW_026015844.1:0-29469 GCF_020379485.1 Brassica napus | reverse complement strand
AATTGGAGATTATATCCCTTTGAAGATTGTAAGAGTGCTCTAATGAATAATGAAGACGCACTTCAAATTGTTACGTTTTTTGTCGAAAAGTAAAAGGCTCCGATTGGGTAACTTCGGTTTTGTTAGCGGTGCGGGACAAGCGGTTGAAAAACAAAACTCAGTGCGCTTTTAAACAGTTAGAAAAATTGTATAAAATATATGGTATTGTGACTGTTAACTGCGGTGCGGAGCGGGGCGGTTCGTAACATTCGAAACCTAAATATACCACCCAGATATAAAAAAATCTCAAACTTGTAAAACAAGATACTAAAGATGATTTACCGAAATAATAAAAGAAAAGACATATTGATTTCATTTAAACCTTACTAGTGGTTTTGCCCGCAATTCGCAGGTAAAATAATTTTTAAAGTTTGAACATATAATATTAATCTGTTTTTGACACACTATAATATATTTTTACTTTTCAAAATTTGAATATGAATTTTTTATTTGATATATATTCTCTAAATAAACAGATTTATATCTTTTGGTAATTTTAACTTTAAAAATATATAAATACGACTTTTGTAATATTTTATTAGATTTTTTTTATCAACAACTATAGTAAAATGGTTATTGTATACTGCAATTTAATTTATCTATAGTCTTAGTATATATTATGTACTCTGATTTCCAAATGTAATTAATTTAATATTAACTTAATTTTATTCATCCCAATAATATTTGCTAAAAATAATATATACGATAACATAAATAATATTTTCTAAAATGATATGTAGACGACAATATTTCTGAGATCACAAAATAATTTGATTGGCTAATATGGCTAGAAATAATTCACCATGTTGATTATTTAGTGTTAAATATGCAAGAATTGGATACAAATAACCAAAACGTTTGGTTAGTGGAAAGTTCAGAGAAATTATAAACAATAGTCAATGAAATAATTTAGATAAATTAAAACAGTTAGATGTGTATGAAATAATTACTAAATTTGCAGCAAATAGTGATTTTGCAGTAAATAAACATTATATTTACAACCTCAAATCTCTTAAACAATCTTTATTAAAAGGTATGAAATAATTTAGCAGCTTTCGCAGTAAATAGTAATTTTAAACATTTTTTTATAGAGAAAGAGCTTTTTGATTTTTTATAGATTTGTTGATGGGAAAGGTTAAATATATGTTTCTAATGTTACTTTTACGTTTTACTTTATATTATAGTATATGTATATTGTTATCTATATAATTATATGTAATAATAATTACTAACCACTAAATTTTCTTTTGTTTTTATTATCTACAAGATATGAGCCCCGTTGCGTTGCAACGGGTTTTGTTTGTTTTTATTTAATAAAAACTATAAAATAATAAATTATTTTATTATAAATTTTATGATTTTGTTTTTTTTTGCATAAGAAATTCAATGAAAAGTAAAAGAAAATGAAAGTAAATTACAAAAAATAAAGTCAATGAACAACATTATATATATATTCTTATGTACTAATTTAATATTTTAGTAAATAAGTTTATAAAAAATTTTTACTTTTGTTAGGACTTTTTTTAAAAAGGAAACATTCTATTCAATATCTCCTTCATATTTACCATTAAAAAATAAAAATAATATTAAATACTCTTTTAAAATTTTTTTTAAGATTTTAGAAAGAAAATTCCTGTCATATAACCTATTGCAGTTATCTTCTCTCTTTAGCATTTCAGAAAAATGTAAATTTCTATCAAATAATTATTATTATTTATTAATAAATAATTTTAAATTTACTATTTTTACAATTCGTATCAATACTAATTTACACACTTCCACTACAAGAAAACGTTTCAGTAACAACAAGATTTACTACGAAAAACTTCCTCGTAAATTTGCAAGGTGTTTAACAACGCAATTACGACGAGACCAAAATTCGTCGTAAACTCCATGGAACTTTACGACGAAACTGTTTGTCGTCTAAAGTCCACGTAAGTTTATGACGAAAGTACGTGGAAAGCGAAAATAGTCGTAAACGTTACATCGACATCAAACGAATCATGTTACCGTTATATTTAGGTGAAAATGTGTATTCAGTGTGCTTTAACTTACCTAAATTCGTTGTAAATATGATATTAAAACCATGTAAACTCCATGTAAAAATTCCTTGTAAAATCGTGGTTATATTTCAACTACCCAACTCAAAAATTTCTCTATATATATATGTCATTTCTCATTCTCACAACTCTCTTCCTCACAACACACAAACAGAAAAAAAAAATCAGCAAAAAAAAATTTTCAAAAAAAAAATCTAAGAAAAATGGCCGGTGGCGGTAGTATGTACGAGTTACGGAGTTGGATGTATGCGCACAAAAATTCCGACGGGAGGGTGACGAACGCATTTCTGAATGGGCTAGAGACATCATGCACCAGGCGGGCTGTACACCGATCACGCAGGAAAGCGGTAAGATGTTCTGCCCCTGTCGAAAATGCAAGAATTCAAAATTTGCACGTAGTGAAACTGTATGGAATCATTTAGTAAACAGATGATTTACACCACAGTACTACATTGGTATCAACATGGAGAGGGTTATGGGGGAAATGAAGCTAGTGGTAGTAATAATAATTTTGAGGATGCTCATATAATGAAGAACCGAATCATGTGCATAATAAATATAATTATCATCAAGAGGAGCAGATGGTAGATCATGATAGGGTTCAAGATATGATAGTGATGCATTTTTAGAAACAACTACAACGATAGCTGGTGGAACTGGAAATGTAGAAGAACCTAATTTGGATGCAAAAAGATTTTATGAAATGCTAGATGCTGCAAATCAACCAATCTACACTGGTTGTAGAGAAGGTCTCTCTAAATTGTCTCTAGCAGCTAGGATTAGGGATGTTATACGGCTACCCGTACCTTTTAGGCCCAGCCCGTTTAGACCATACCCGTTTAAAACCCGTTAACTGCATGCCCTTTTAACCGCAAACCCGTTAGAGCCCGTTTTAGTTATGAGCCCCTTTGAATTGGAGATACCCGTAGCCCGTTTGTGTTTTTCTTTTCTAAATACAGTTTATTTATTTTTTAAATAGATTTGTTATTGTTTCTCTCTTTTGCTATGTTAATCCTAAGAAACTTATGATTAAGGATGTTATTTTACAATGAATCCATAATGCTTACCTTTATCAGTTTTAATATTTATTAAACTTCTACATATGTGTTTGTAACTTGTAAGTTTAACGAATCTGAAATCTGAAGTAAAGCAAACAATTTTTGGAGCTTTACAATAACATATAATGAATCTGTTTAAAACTGTTTTTGAAGGTGAAGACAACAAAACCGACAATATCTGTTCTAGAGAGCAAACCAACAAAACAGTTTTGCCACCAAACTTGTGTCTGAAATAAATAAAAAACTGCAAACCATAGAGAAACAACTATGGATAAACAAGATAGAAACCAACTTCATCCTCCTCTCTTAGTCTCAAAACCAACAACGAGTTCTCATCTACTTGGAGAATTGCTCTGCAAAGAAATGACATTATTTATATCAGCATTACGTAAGGAGTTTACAATGGAGCATACACCAAAGTGGTGAATAACTCTCGGCCAAAGACAAAAAAAATATCAGAATTGTACATTCTCTATCTGACTAAACCAATGCCTAACCAACATAACAGTTTACAGTCAAGGCCACAAACACACCTAACAAGACATAAAAGCATAACAGTTTACAGTCAAGGCCACAAACACATGACCTAACAAGACATAAAAGACATAACAGTTTACAGTCAAGGCCACAAACACACCTAACAAGACATAAAAGACATAACAGTTTACAGTCAAGGCCACAAACACATGACCTAACAAGACATAAAATATCAGAATTGGACCATTCTGTATCAAAGAACCGAGTAAGTAACAGTCAAGACTCAAGGTTACCTCTTCACTGTCTCATTGCATGTTGAATCTCCTGACCTTGAACTTTCTACTCTTGAGCTGCTCACTGTTTTTCTGACATCTTCAGTGACAATCTCATCAGTATCTTGGATGGTACCTACAATTTAAAATGCAAGTTAATCCAAGAATCATTTAACTATAAATCTGTTTGTGTAAATTTTAAAACTACCTTCAAATTCTGTAAATCCTCTAAGCCAATGCGAGCACAAGCAAAGCTCGAACATTTTTTGGAAGAAGCCGGTTTCGGTATGGCGTCAAAATTCTACATCCAATACTAAAGGCCGACTCAGAGGCAACCGTAGTAAGAGGGATGGTAAGCAAATCCCTCGCCATATCAGCTAAATCACTCAGCCTATGATGATTCTCTTTCCAATAACCTAAGACATCCAAGTTTGGATAATTTTTTCTGTTTACTCTTGGCTCCTCTAAATAAATATCTAAATGTGTCTTTGGGTTGTCCACACCAGCTGCAATGCTTCTTTCTAACTCAAAAAGATCCTATACAATGAAGCTTCATATCAATAACTCAAAAAGATCCTATACAATGAAGATGCAAAGTCTGAAACATTTACTTACATTGTCAAATTCTTCTTCAAGTGGTGATTCATTGACTATCTCATATGGAGTTTGTGAAGCTGAAGGACCTGATGAGCTTGCCCACTCTCAAGCTTGATAGTCTTTGTAGAGCTTCTCCAAGTTTTCCCTAAGTACTGCGATCTTTAAGGCATAAGTAGTAGGATCCACAGTTTCATAAGCTTTTTCAAGAATCTCAATTTTCAATCTCGGATCTAACACAACTCCCATAGCGAGAATCATATTATAGTCCTCCCAGTACTTATCAAACTTAACTTGCATTGGCTGAATCATTTCTCTTATCCCATCATCATCACAGTGAGCATATTTCTTCAACAATCTTTGTATCCTTCACACCTCTGTGAAATAAACATTTGATGTAGGATACTTAGAACCAGAAAAATATGTAGTAATGACACTAAAAGGCTTCAACAGCTCGCATATCTTAACCCCTCGGTTCCAGTCAGCCTCCGAAGGCAACGACTTGTAATGTGTATCAAAAGATGTCATGCTTTCAAAAGCTGCTCTGAACTTCAATGCTCGGACTAGCATCTGGTATGTAGAGTTCCATCTAGTCGGAACATCAAGAGATAGACCTGCTCCGTCTATGTTCTCAACTCTCTCACACAAGCTGCAAAAGACTGTATTCTTTGTTGAGATGCTTTTACATATCTGACACTTTCCCTAATGTCATGCAAGAGATCTTATGCTAACTCTAAACCGTCTTTTATGGGAACCGAAATTCGCACTGTCGATTTCCGTTTAAATAAGGAAACTAGGAAAACCCTAATTTCCCAGAGGTCCCGGATCTCTGCGAGTGCCAACGACAAGTGACCAAATATATGCGGAAATTATGAAAAGATAACAAATGAGTTTAGAGAAAACAGTTGATCTTATTTCGAGTCCGCGTAAGAGCGTTGCGATCATTACAAGAGATCATGAAAGCTTTGGCCGCAAAGGCTGTCAGCGAGTTACTTAGTTCTAGCGACCTAATAGCTCAAACCTAGTTGAGTCGCAGCTCGATAACGAAAGACGAAATAGATAAAGAAAAGGTTTTTGATTGATTTCGGACTGAACCTTGTTAAAGGCTGCCTACATACCCCTTTCGAGGATCAAGCCGAACGTAGTTCAATTGATAGAGCTGGACAAGAGATCGAACTGCCTGGGCGAGTTCGTCTAGTAATTGAGTGCCAGTCATAGAAACCAAACTTGTTGAGAATAAAGCCTAAAGTTTCTAAGTAAAGAGAATTCTGAATCTAAAAAGTTCTCTCTCTTTTCTTGCTCCTCGCCTAGGAGTCCTTATATACTAGCTCCAAGGTCGGTTTACGCTTTTACTCTTCTGCCCTTAAGCCGTCATAGCATAAAAATGGAGATATTCCATTTTTTCCCGATCTTCACAATTATCTTCAAAACTTCCGTATTTATCCGCGGAAACTTGACATTTATCCTTCCTTGTGGGCCAAGCGTAAACCATGCTGTGGTTTACAGGCTTTTGGTTAGAAAATCATAGGATGGGCCTCGAGTTGTGTTTTAGGTCCCTTTGGGCCGTCTTCCGACTCGACACGTTTACTACGAGTTTTCCGCGGTTTCTAATCCGCTAAGTTTGATCGATGAATTAGAATGGCGGGAAACATGGACTGAGCTTGCTACGGTCTTCGGGAGATAGCTTTCGAAGGTTTGACAAGAATGCAAGAACTGGTGTCGTATCGATGTTCGGAAAGGTTCAATCGCTACACAGCGACCGAATTTTGGCTCGAGCCCGGTCGCTTCGTAGCGACCGAGCGGGACGAGCGCTCGGTCGCTTCGTAGCGACCAAGCGGGACGAGCGCTCGGTCGCTTCGTAGCGACCGAGCGGGACGAGCGCTCGGTCGCTACGTAGCGACCGAGCGGGATCGCTACGTAGCGACCGAGCGGGACGATCGCTCAGTCGCTACATAGCGACCGAGCTTTGGCTCGAGCTCGGTCGCTACGTAGCGACAGAGCGGGACGAGCTCGGTCGCACATAGCGACCGAGCGGGACGATCGCTCGATTGCTACGTAGCGACCGAGCTTTGGTCCGAGCTCGGTCGCTACGTAGCGACCGAGCGGGACGATCGCTCAGTTGCTACGTAGCGACCGAGCTTTGGCTCAAGCTCGGTCGCTACGTAGCTACCGAGCGGGACGAGCGCTCGGTCGCTACGTAGCGACCGAGCTTGGCCGAGCTCGGTCGCTATGTAGCGACCGAGCGGGACGATCGCTCGGTCGCTACGTAGCGACCAAGCTTTGGTTCGAGCTCGGTCGCTACGTTGCGACCGAGCGGGACGGTCGCTCGCTCGCTACGTAGCGACCGAGCGGGACGGACGCTCGCTCGCTACGTAGCGACCGGGCTGTGTGCATGCATGGTCGCCGCGTATCGATCAGCTTGGCTTGTCTGTGGTCCGATTGTCGTACTCGAGCTTGTCCGTGGCCGAATTGGATACATGTCTGTTTCCTTCGGACAATCGGTATTTAGTGGTTCGATTGAGATTTGAACAAGATTTTACCGCAAGGCTCTTTGTAAAGATATCTTTACGAAGATTACTTTTTCGTAAAAATGTTAATGCTGATTTTTACGGACTTTTAGACATTGATTCCGTCGTGACCGATTTTGACCCCAACAGTTAGCCCCCCAGCTCGTTAGAACCATGAGTTTACAGCGTGAGGTTCTAGCGAGTGGCCTGGCAAGTTAGGCAAGTGAGTTAGGCGGAATTAATGGTTGAAAAGGTCAGTGGTAAATGGTCTTCTCGCTCTTCTAAAAATAGAACGCGATAAGATTGGGGCTGCGCCTTATGACGGCTTCCTACGTACTCTTGTTGAAGGGATCAAGCCTTTCGTAGTTCGTCTTAGAGTTAAGGTTCTTATGACTAGTATTCCAGTAGGACCTTTATGGTCTAGTTTTTATGTAGCGGTTATAAGGCGTGTTGCTGCCGATGGCATTTTGTATGGGTGTAGAGGGAAGACTACGAGTTGTCGTCTCGTAATCTAACTCTGTGTGTATTGCCATATCCATAATCTGTTTCGAGAGTTTTCCGCAGTGTGTAAACTTGCGGGATTTTTCTGAAGACGTTCGAATATTGGCAAAGAGACAAATTTTGGGATCTCGTATCAGGGTGTTTGATACTATGCCTAGAGATGTTAGAGACCAGTGCGCTGGGTTTAGGGCAAGACCTAGGTTTACTTTCGGTTTAAGGATTGTGCGGTGACTGGCCGGCTATCGTTTTTCCTGTTGCGATTTCTTCCTGATTCGTATCGATTTAAAGTCCGCGATAGGTTCTCGGCTTATACGACTTGTTTGATACGAATCGAGCATCTCTCCGGAAACCGGAAGTGCTAGACCAAAATTTCGGATTTCTTTTATAGCGCTATTATCCTTGTGTCGGATGTAAGAGAGTCATCTTCTACGAGATGGCTAAGTCTGTTTAGGACGTTTAAGAGTTTGTTGTGATCAGCAACAAACTTAATGGTAAAAATTACTATTTTGAGTCTTCGCGAAGAATATGTTTTGAGAAGATGTTAGTGCGTATGACTGTCTGGTCTTCCATGAAGGTGTTTTTATCGAGGAAGGAAATTTCGTCGAAGAACTAATCTTCAGGCGTCCGCGACGTCTCGCGATGCTGAAGATTTGTTATTCTTTCGTATGCCACGTTTCGTGCTTGAAATGTTCGCGGGCTTTGAAGATATTTCGCGATGTTGCGAGGGTTTAGTATTAGTCCTGTGTTTGAGAAACGTTCTGGTTTGACTATGAATGTTCGCAGCCAAAAATTGTTGTTCCTGCTCGGATGCTAATAGCTTTATTTGCGATCGAGGAATTATGACTGAGGTGTCGTGTAAATTTGTCCATGGGAACAAGCGTTTTCCTTCATGGTTCTTTGTGAAGAGTTGGCCTTCCGAGATGTATTTCTTGCATTTTTTAGGATGTTTCGTATAGCTCTAGAAGCTTTGTTACGAATTTTTCCTTACATGCCGCGTATTATGGTTAAAACGTTGCGGGCTTAAAGTGAATTGTGGAGCGTATTGAACTTGGTCAATTTTCGAAAAGTTTAGATTTTCCGTTAACCGTTTGGTTGTTAGGACTTAGTTTCGTTACGAAGAATTTATCATATGATTTCCGACTGTGGGCTACACGATAATTTATCATATCATATAACCGATTTTACGAAGGTTGTAAATCAGTGATATGTAAACATATGTCAAAGTAGCATTGTTTCTGCGGGTTCTACGAGAAACGTTCCCGCTGTGATTTTGATCTTAGATGAAAGTTGCTTGGAGTTACCCATGGAGTATTACCGAAGTTTATTTCATTACGATCTAGTCGCGGAACGCTTTTCATAGGTTTTTCGAGAGGATTCTCATGACACATTCGTTTCTTGAACGAATTGGTCAACCAGAAGTGGTTCTAGCTAACCATCGGGAGGAAAATGCTCCTTTTAATGTGCACGATGCTACATATATTCTCGAGTTTTCTTCGTCGCAAATGTTTTCGATGCTTTTCCGTGACTTACTTGGTACAACGGAAACTGAAAGAAACGCTTTGGTGATTGAAGATTTCTCGTAGAAATTTTTAAAACGAAACTGGCTTTCTGAAGCCGGAAAAGGCTTCAATACTTTGGCTAATCGTCGAGTTTCAGTTTGATATTGGTACAAGTTTTCTGTACGCATGATTGCGACAAGAAATGATGTATAGTTTTTGAGATTATGTTCATGATCGTCTGGATATGTTGCTAGCGTTTAGACGAATATTAAGATTGTCGTTTGCCTATTCTTGACGATTTGCAGAAGTTTTTTGAAGTTTGGGAGTATACGAGTATAGTATACGTACCTACTCCCCTTTTTTTTTTACGAAAGAAAAAAGGTTGAACCGATACTTTGAAGGGTTGTGTACGTTTCCTCTCCTGATGTTTGGAATGATCGATAATTCGGGACGATTTATAGACGACGCTTGGACTGTGATTTGGTTGTTTCCACGTTGACGACTTGGGATATGTCGGTTCCGAGAAAATTGCCAGAAACGAATCGGTTTTAAGACGACGTTCATGTCTCTAACTTTTTCTCTCTTTAGGAAGCGAGCTTGATATGCGTGGCGATCGTTTCTCGACTTTCGGAGAGTTTAGATCGGTTTGCAAGATCTGGATGAACAATTATGGAACAATATATCGAGACAGGAAAAATCGCTTAAAACTTAGTTCGCTAGACTATCCGCCTAGGTTTTACGTTCCCTAAAGTTCTATGGCAGCCTCAAAGTAATTTCCTACGAAAATTCCAAGTCTGATTTCAAAAATTTCAAGTCGGAAATACCTTAGTTCTCTCGAAGATGCAGTTTTGTCCCTTCTCAGTTTTGCGTGCTCATTTCCGTTTCCTATTCTCGTGTATGTTCGCCATTTCCGATATTGGTGTTTATCCTTTGAAACTTGAAATTTATCTTCCGAACTTGACTGTTATCTTCTCCTTAGATAAGACGTCGATTTTTGTAAAAAGGTTCAACGTAATCGTATAGTTAAGGCGGCTAAGGTGTTAAGTTAACCATTGCCGTTTTATACGATTAGTCTGAATCCATGCGAGAAAATAGGTCTTTGCGGTTTTTTTTTATATCGTAAAGTCTCAATGGTAACTTCAATCGAGGCGAAACAAGAGACGTTTCGATCGAGATTCGAAAGTGAACGCAAAGATGGAGGTAGGGTGAGCAGAAACAAGCCAAGGAGTTAAGATGAGGTTTACTTGTTTTTGTCGTAAAATCTCAACGGAAACTCCGATTGAGAGAAACGAAAAGCGTTTCGATGAGAATTCAAAGAAGAACGCAAAGGAGGACCCCTTTGAGGCCTGACAGGTCGCTATAGCGAGTGAGGATGTCATCTCGGTCGCTATAGCGAGTGGAAGGGAGCCGAGACGAGTCCCACTTGTTTTCGTCGTAAAATCTCAACGGAAATTCCGATTAAGACGAAACGAAAAGCGTTTCGAAGAGGATTCAAAGGAGAACGCAAAGGAGGAACCCTTTGAGGACTTACAGGTCGCTACGTAGCGACTGACAGTCTGACAGGTCGCTACATAGCGAATGGATGCAAGCCGAGAAGCGTCCTACTTGTTTTCGTCGTAAAATCTCAACCGAAACTCCGATTGAGACGAAACGAAAAGCGTTTCGATGAGGATTCAGAAGACAACCCAAAGGAGGACCTTTCTGAGGCCTTACAGGTCGCTACGTAGCGACCGACAGTCTGACAGGTCGCTACGTAGCGAGTGGAAGCAAGCCGAGAAGAGTCCTACTTGTTTTCGTCGAAAAATCTAAACGGAAACTCCGATTGAGACGAAACGAAAAGCGTTTCGATGAGGATTCAAAAGACAACCCAAAGGAGGACCTTTCTGAGGCCATACAGGTCGCTACGTAGCGACTGACAGTCTGACAGGTCACTACGTAGCGAGTGGAAGCAAGCCGAGACGAGTCCCACTTGTTTTCGTCGTAAAATCTCAACGGAAACTCCGATTGAGACAAAACGAAAAGCGTTTCGAAGAGGATTCAAAGGAGAAAGCAAAGGAGGAACCCTTTGAGGACTTACAGGTCGCTACGTAGCGACTGACAGTCTGACAGGTCGCTACATAGCGAATGGAAGCAAGCCGAGAAGCGTCCTACTTGTTTTTGTCGTAAAATCTCAACGGAAACTCCGATTGAGACGAAACGAAAAGCGTTTCGATGAGGATTCAAAAGACAACCCAAAGGAGGACCTTACTGAGGCCTTACAGGTCGCTACGTAGCGACTGACAGTCTGACAGGTCGCTACGTAGCGAGTTGAAGCAAGCCGAGAAGAGTCCTACTTGTTTTCGTCGTAAAATCTAAACAGAAACTCCGATTGAGACGAAACGAAAAGCGTTTCGACGAGGATTCAAAAGACAACCCAAAGGAGGACCTTTCTGAGGCCTTACAGGTCGCTACGTAGCGACTGACAGTCAGACAGGTCGCTACGTAGCGAGTGGAAGCAAGCCGAGACGAGTCCCACTTGTTTTCGTCGTAAAATCTCAACCGAAACTCCGATTGAGACGAAACGAAAAGCGTTTCGAAGAGGATTCAAAGTAGAACGCAAAGGAGGAACCCTTTGAGGACTTACAGGTCGCTACGTAGCGACTGACAGTCTGACAGGTCGCTACGTAGCGAATGGAAGCAAGCCGAGAAGCGTCCTACTTGTTTTCGTCGTAAAATCTCAACGGAAACTCCGATTGAGACGAAACGAAAAGCGTTTCGATGAGGATTCAAAAGACAACCCAAAGGAGGACATTTCTGAGGCCTTACAGGTCGCTATGTAGCGACTGACAGTCTGACAGGTCGCTACGTAGCGAGTGGAAGCAAGCCGAGAAGAGTCCTACTTGTTTTCGTCGTAAAATCTAAACGGAAACTCCGATTGAGACGAAACGAAAAGCGTTTCGACGAGGATTCAAAAGACAACCCAAAGGAGGACCTTTCTGAGGCCTTACAGGTCGCTACGTAGCGACTGACAGTCAGACAGGTCGCTACGTAGCGAGTGGAAGCAAGCCGAGACGAGTCCCACTTGTTTTCGTCATAAAATCTCAACGGAAACTCCGATTGAGATGAAACGAAAAGCGTTTCGAAGAGGATTCTAAGGAGAACGCAAAGGAGGAACCCTTTGAGGATTTACAGGTCGCTACGTAGCGACTGACAGTCTGACAGGTCGCTACGTAACGAATGGAAGCAAGCCGAGAAGCGTCCTACTTGTTTTCGTCGTAAAATCTCAACGGAAACTCCGATTGAGACGAAACGAAAAGCGTTTCGACGAGGATTCAAAAGAGAACCCAAAGGAGGACCTTTCTGAGGCCTTACAGGTCGCTATGTAGCGAGTGGAGAGTTGGCTTGAGCTCGGTCACTACATAGCGACCGAGCAGTGTGTGTGCTCGGTCGCTACGTAGCGACCGAGCAGCGTGTGCGTGCTCGGTCGCTACGTAGCGACCGAGCAGCGTGTGTGCTCGGTCGCTACGTAGCGACCGAGCAGTGTGTGTGCTCGGTCGCTACGTAGCGACTGAGCCGTGTGCGTGCTCGGTCGCTACGTAGCGACCGAGCAGTGTGCGTGCTCGGTCGCTACGTAGCGACCGAGCTGTGTAAGCGTTTTGTTGTGTTTCCTTTTTCCGCGATTAACGTAGAGGTTTTTCAGCGGTTTTTTTGGGAGAACAAGTTTTATCCTTCCGAAATATTTTCGGAAAACGTGTTTTGGTAAAACCCTTACGCATCGAGATTTCTTTACGAGGTTTTGATAAGATTTATTGTTTCCTTTCTTGTTTACAGGGAGAAATCGCGAGCTTGTTTTAGTGCTCTTCCTGTGGCGGAAGGTCGCGACTAAGTTTTCGATTTTGTTGAAAACTACGGCGTTTGCGTAAGCGTTGGCCATAGGAGCAGTCAGTGCTGCGAGTTTGTCTTTCATATATCCAAACATCGTTTCGATCAAGCGTTTTGTGGCCATGAGTAAGAGTAATCCGTAACCCCCCCTCCTTCTAGCGCCAAACTGTGGGAACCAAAATTCGCACTGTCGATTTCCGTTTAAATAAGGAAACTAGGAAAACCCTAATTTCCCAGAGGTCCCGGATCTCTGTGAGTGCCAACGATAAGTGACCAAATATATGCGGAAATTATGAAAAGGTAACAAATGAGTTTAGAGAAAACAGTTGATCTTATTTCGAGTCCGCGTAAGAGCGTTGCGATCATTACAAGAGATCATGAAAGCTTTGGCCGCAAAGGCTGTCAGCGAGTTACTTAGTTCTAGCGACCTAATAGCTCAAACCTAGTTGAGTCGCAGCTCGATAACGAAAGACGAAATAGATAAAGAAAAGGTTTTTGATTGATTTCGGACTGAACCTTGTTAAAGGCTGCCTACGTACCCCTTTCAAGGATCAAGCCGAACGTAGTTCAATTGATAGAGCTGGACAAGAGATCGAACTGCCTGGGCGAGTTCGTCTAGTAATTGAGTGCCAGTCATAGAAACCGAACTTGTCGAGAATAAAGCCTAAAGTTTCTAAGTGCAGAGAATTCCAAATCTAAAAAGTTCTCTCTTTTCTTGCTCCTCGCCTAGGAGTCCTTATATACTAGCTCCAAGGTCGGTTTACGCTTTTACTCTTCTGCCCTTAAGCCGTCATAGCATAAAAATGGAGATATTCCATTTTTCCCGATCTTCACAATTATCTTCAAAACTTCCGTATTTATCCGCGGAAACTTGACATTTATCCTTCCTTGTGGGCCAAGCGTAAACCATGATGTGGTTTACGGGCTTTTGGTTAGGAAAATCATAGGATGGGCCTCGAGTCGTGTTTTAGGTCCCTTTGGGCCGTCTTCCGACTCGACACGTTTACTACGAGTTTTCCGCGGTTTCTAATCCGCTAAGTTTGATCGATGAATTAGAATGGCGGGAAACATGGACTGAGCTTGCTACGGTCTTCGGGAGATAGCGTTCGAAGGTTTGACGAGAATGCAAGAACTGGTGTCGTATCGATGTTCGAAAAGGTTCAATCGCTACACAGCGACCGAATTTTGGCTCCAGCCCGGTCGCTTCGTAGCGACCGAGCGGGACGAGCGCTCGGTCGCTACGTAGCGACCGAGCTTTGGCTTGGGCTCGATCGCTACGTAGCGACCGAGCTTTGGCTCGAGCTCGGTCGCTACGTAGCGACCAAGCGGGACGAGTGCTCAGTCGCTACGTAGCGACCGAGCGGGACGATCGCTCGGTCGCTACGTAGCGACCGAGCTTTGGTTCGAGCTCGGTCGCTACGTAGCGACCGAGCGGGACGATCACTCGGTCACTACGTAGCGACCGAGCTTGGCTCGAGATCGGTTGCTACTTAGCGACCGAGCGGGACGGACGCTCGCTCGCTACGTAGCGACCGGGCTGTGTGCATGCTTGGTCGCCGCGTATCGATCGAGCTTGGCTTGTCCGTGGTCCGATTGTCGTACTCGAGCTTGTCCGTGGCCAAATTGGATACATGTATGTTTCCTTCGGACAATCGGTATTTAGTGGTTCGATTGAGATTTGAACAAGATTTTACCGCAAGGCTCTTTGTAAAGATATCTTTACGAAGATTACTTTTTCGTAAAAATGTTAATGCTGATTTTTACGGACTTTTAGACATTGATTCCGTCGTGACCGATTTTGACCCCAACATCTTTCACAATCAGATTTAAGATGTGAGCACAACATCGCACATGCATAAACTTCCCATCACATAACAAACCACTGCCACCCATCATCTGAAGTTGCCCTTTAAGTATTATCAGCATACTATCGTTGTTGGTAGCGTTATCCAGAGTGAAAGAGAATACCGTTTTCTCCAAACCCTAATCCTTCAAACACTTAATAATCGTGCTAGCAATTTCTCCACCAGTGTGTGGACACTTCAGAACGCAGAAAGCTAAAACCTTATTGTTCAATTTCCAGTCATCATCAATGAAAGAGGCAGTCAAACAAAGATAACCCATGGTAGTGGGACGAGCTAGCCACAAATCTGAAGTAAACCAAACTCTACCCTGATGCTTTGCAAACACATTCCTAAGCTTTTCCTTTTCTATTTCATATCTTCTAAAGACATCAGCGACAGCAGTTTGTCGACAAATTGGCTTACAATCCGGATTGAGATACAAACTCCTTGCTCTAACCTTTTTATATTCAGCATATCTAAACGGAAAATCATGATAGATTATGATCTCGCTAGTCATCTCTCTATCAACTTTATGATCATATGGAACCCTATCTACCTTCTTAGGCTTTTCTGGACAGGTTTCTAAATGGCGATGCAAGTGTTGTGTGCCATGTGTTTTAGTATTGATCACTAGTTTTCTACCACAATAGTTACACTGACCTCTTTCCTTGCCATCACTTTCAACTCCAACTGAGGTAAAATCGTTCCAAACTGTAGAAGTTAAGCGCCTCTTGCGTGGTTTTGTTGCTTGAGTTGTTTCAGCTACTTGTGTGTCACTTGGTTCTGGTTCTTGCATCTCTGTCTCTTCCTCACTCACTGCATTTTCCTCATTCAAAGCATCTTCTTCATTCATGTTCATGTATTCCTCTTGAGCCTCAAGGATTGCAATTGTGTTGAGAGAATCTAAATCCATCCTGAAAATACACAAAAATATTAAGATGAGACTCTTCTTCACTCCCTAAGAGACTAAGATATTCAGCAAGGACGGTGCATTGATGTGTAACAGTACGAGTAAGAGTCATGAGATGTATATACCTTAAGGACGAGCTGGTGATCCTTGCTGAGTTGGATCGTATACTTCTTCCTCAGCTGGTGATCCTTTGCCGATATCTGAAACCCATAATCAAAATCAGAGGAAGAGTTGTTTCAGAGATTGCTCTCGAAGAAGATGAAAAAATGTCAAAACCAGTAGCTTACCGTAGCTTAATGAAGAAAACAAAGAGACCCTTTTCTCGATTTCTCAAGTTTGATTCATATAACTTTTCTCGATTTCTCAAATTCGATTGACAGAGAGCTTGAAGAGGATACGATCTAAGAAGAGCGACGGCTTGAGAAAGATGTAAAGTGAAACTTAACGACGTCTTTTTCTCTTTAAAAAAAAAAAACAAAATGGGTAACGGGTCCGAAATTTTATATTCACTCCGCCCATTTATTAAACGGGCCTTAATGGGTAACCCGGTATGGACCCATTAAATTTTACATACAAATAAACGGGTAACGGGCCAGAAATTTTATACAGATCCCGTTAGAGCCCACGGGTTTGAAGCCCGTATTAACATCCCTAGCTAGGATGTTGAATATTAAAATGGATCATAATTTACCTGAGAATTGCATGGATGCATGGGCGGAGTTGTTTAAAGAGTATTTGCCAGAAGACAATGTGTCTGCTTAATCTTATTATAAGATTCAGAAATTGGTTTATAGTCTTGGGTTACCTTCGGAGATGATTGATGTTTGCATCGACAACTGCATTGTTATAACCTTCACGAGCCAGTTAATTTTTGGTCGAGAAAAACTCCGCTCGACCAGTTTGGAGTTAGTCGATCAGATTTAAAAATAAAGTCGACCCGGTGAATTAATACCTCGACGGGACTGTCTTGTGGTCGAAAGGCCTCTCATTGATAGTTCTGGTAGAGTGTTAATAATGTTGGTCGAATTTTATTTAAGCTAGGCAAGCTTAGTTGAAAGCAAGACGAGATTCAAAGGATGAGAAATTTTAGTCGAAAACTGTCCGAAATTGTCGTTAAGTTTCTTAACTAAATTCCGACCAGTCTAATACCTTCACCAGCTATTCTTCTTGCTTTCTCAGTAAATCAGTCACATGAGCTGCACCTACCTGCTTTCTTGCTTCACTAAAGTCACATGAAAGTCACAAGCTGGTTGCTTGTTTAATAAAAACAAAATAATCTTTCTTCAAGGGAGGGAAAGGACACCAACTTGCTTTGGTTTAAGTAGACCCTCACCTGAAGCAACTTCTTATGTTATAAAACACCATCTTCTCTCCTCTGGACGTTCATAACCTGCAAGAAAAACCAGAGAAAAATTCAGAGAGAAAGAGAGAAAGAAGAGAGAAAAATTTGTGAGAAAAACTAGTTGAAAAATTCAGAAAAAAATTCAGAGAAGAGAATTGAGCATGGACAAACCTTTCTCACCATCCTGTGTCTTTATCCAGTGTCTTCTGGTGTGGTTAAGAGCTGAAGGTTTGGTGTCCAAGAGTTTAGAATCACCCATGTTCTTCAGCCTTTGATTTTGATCGGTTAATTCGTGGTTAGCTTGAAGATAGACAGCCAGTCAAGTTTAATTAGTTGAGTAAAACTGATGGCCAAGGAGAGTATTCGGATCAGCCGGATCCTTGTGATGGTTCTGAACCGAGAGTGATCCAGAAGTGAAGTGTGATTAGCTTGAGCCCGAGTCTAGTCTTCCTTAGCCAATCTCATGGATTTAAAGGTGAGTCTAGATAGATGATGAATGAGTATGCATGATTGCATATTGAATATGGTTGATTAATTAAGAATTAATCATGAATTAATTAAGGGATAATCATTGATTAATTAAGGATTAATCATGTATTAATTAAGGAGTAATTATGGTTGATTGATTAAGTATTATCCCTTGATCTATATTTATATATGAAGTATTTATCTAGTTTAAATACTTAAGAATTAATAAGAATAATTCTTTGAGGTTATCCCGAGCCTTAGTACTTGTTCTCAAGTACTAATCTATAAGTATTCTATTAATAAGTGTGAATCATGTGAAGTCTTATTGTATACTCACTCTCCCAAAAGTCCCGCATTACCGTGAATTGGTCCTGCGATATGGATCAAGGTCATGAAGACACGATGATGGGGTCGCACCCTGGAGGCCGTGTAACTGCATGCAGCGTTGGATGTTCTATCTTGGAATATCTGATGGAGATGATGGTTATATTTATTCCCCGTTAAGCTCGGTTAGCCTTGGTGGTTTTCCGGGTTTAGCATATATATATATTAAGAGTGAGTGATTGGCGGGTATAGTGGAGGTGATGTTTAAGATAGATTCACATGGATGGATTGAGAGGCCTTATAATTATATTAATTATGGAATATAATTCCACTGCATTCAAATGGTGTCGCTTGCTCGGGATACTATTGATATGTGTTTGGGTGTGGGATTAGACTCACTGAGTAAACTAGTTACTCATGACTCATTTGTGATGCAGGTAACCAATAGGTGGGAGACCTAACTCTAGGACGGGAAGGAACATCATTAGCCAGCGGTAGTTTTATTATCCTTGCAAAGGCGTTTTGATATTTCTTATTATAAGATTTATTGACCGAAAACCTCGAGGTTAATTTATAACAAATTTTGTAAGATGCTTTTGATTGATATATAAAGAATGTTTTTTTTTAAGTAAGGGTTCCATATGATATTAGTCCTTGTCCGGACGAACTAACTATCGGGTATTGCTTTGTCGGGTTGAAAAGCCTAGCGTTATATCCGATAGGAGCGTTGGTGTTCTTTGGTTGTTGGTCTAAGGCGATCAGAAGTATTCTGAGAACCTCAGATCGACAATCGAGGAACATCGACCGTGTCATTTCCGGTCATCTTCGATCGGGGGTGTCACAAAGGTGGTATCAGAGCATGGTTATACGATGCTTGAATGGGACTTGTTTTAAACGTTTTTCAAGTCAAAATGAGTCGCAAGGATAATTAGGATGTGCTGGCTGGTTCCTTCATCTTAGGATAGATAGTCATGGGTAGTTACCTTATTGTTATCTTTCATACAAGATGCATCAAGACATTCTCGACGGAGTGGAGTGTACTTACCAATTTTGATCCTGTCAAGATCGAGATTCCTACAGTCATGATTGAGCTTTCTACAGTCATGATTCGGTTTGTTATCGTCATGTTTTGGTTCAATCCGGTCATGCTTCAATCCATTATCATCGTGCTCGGGTGAGCTAACGACGTGCTTGGGTTTGCTACCATCATGCTCGGAGTTGGTATCATCATGCTTTCCTGCGGTTCCTACAATTTCTAGTGTGGATATCGATATTCTAAGATATATGAGACAGAGTTGACACATCAATTACATCTTCGGCCCGTGTTTTATTGAAGTCAAAGTTGACGTTGTTGGTGATGATCCGGTTCAGAATATCCGACTTCATATGACTTATTCTTTCGGCTGCTCATTTCAATCCAGCTTATGCCCAAACGTACCAGAACCAGAGACGTACAAGCCTGATTGATTCAGCACTTGTTTCAAGCTTAACGTTGGTGGCGGAGATAGTTCAGCAGTAGTACAAGACGATGGACGCACCAGCACCATTCCGTTGCAACAAGACATCTTGAAGTTTGTGAACAAGATAAAGAAGTTGGGACAACACCGACAATTACTAAACCATTCGATGTAGATTTTGTATAGAGGAAGATTTCGAATGCAACACTAGGAGCAGAACAACTAACATGGCCCATTGTTCACAAGATTGCAAGAAGGATATGGAACCATAGATCATCAAGAATGATACAGTAAGTTGGTGATTAAGCGTCAAGCATCATTTGGGAAATGTTAGTCCAAGTTAGGCGGATTTCTTTCAAGAGTTCAAGATAGAGTGTTTTCTACCCAAAACATGGGACCGATATGGAGTTCGCACAGTGAGATGTTTCCGCCAAGATTTCGAAGTCAAGTTAATCTGATTCATCCATTATGGTTTGGAGGATGAGCTAAAGATCATGAAGATGTACTATTGTGACTTAGCCATTAATCTCAGAGTAACCCAAACTATAAAGCTTAAGAGCTATGAGGAGTTGGTGGAGGATCACATGAATTCTATAGAAGCTGTTTTACTGAAGAAGTTTACCAAGTCATGCAGACCGTTTATTTTTCAACCGGTGCAGATCAAAGGTCAGTTTCAAGCAGTGAGTTAAGTAAGTCGTTGGGGATGATTTTTGGTGTACATTTCATCGGATCAAGATCGAGGACCTTGAGCCGTTATGGTTGTGACTCGAAAAGACAAAATGGTCGTGATTGTCAAAGTTTGGGAAATCTGGAACGTTTGCATCATTCGCGCTTTGGTGGTTCTTGTGAAGAGTTAGGATTTTAGGTGACCCTTCCTCATGAAGTTACCCGATCTACGTTACCTATACCTAAGATAACACATGTTGAACTTGTCCACTTTTCCTTACCGTTAGTCCACATCCAAGTGTTAGGCTATTTGGGTAGAGCCTACACTTTATAGTTGACTGGACCGTCAAAACCCCTGAAAGGTCCAATCACAGGTTTGCTTCTTATCCCATTGCGTGTTGTGTGCATTTTAAAAATTTATGAATGATTAAATAAATAAGTGAAGGAGTGATCAAGGTGTCGTATGAGACCTTGCCTATGGATGGAATTTTCCGCCCATATTGTGTTTGATGCGGGAACAACACATAGATGTAGTTCTCGGGTAGTGTCATTGTTTTAGGAAGGATTCACTTTAGTGAATTCAGGTACACTGTTCTTATTCGTGGAAGTACTGGCTGCCAATTAGAGTTATGGTATGCCTTCATGTCCCATCCCCATTCCTTAGTACTTCCATTAGAGCGGTTTGTTTCTATCTAGAATGAGATTGGCTATCTAGTTATCGAGCTCAATTAGGATGTTGTTGAGGAAGGAAGTCTTTGAGAGAAGACCAGTTATCGTTGGCCTGAAGTGGTATTCTACTAAATGTTGGAGCCTCGCTCATATCAGTCTGGAGAGAATAGAGAACCTCCTAGATTGCAAGTAGAAAATCGAGATGGCTTATTCATTCGTATTTGAGGAACTCAGTTGAAGGATGAGAATCTAAGGAATTCATAGAAGGAACTGGGTGAAGAGAATTTCGAAGGATAGTATGAGGACTGTGTCATGTACAAGTTCATAAAGTGGAGATGTGGGAGAAGGAACCCAAATTCAACCTAAAATTCAGCAGATGTGAAGTAAATCCCAAGGAAGATTGAAGAGTGCAAGGAAAAAGGTATAACCATAAGGCATATGGGAATGCTCAAGTTGTTAAGAGATCAGAAGATGTATTAACAGAGAAAGTGTGAAGTCATCATACAAGAGTACTTCGTTGGTAAATCAAGTTTGGTATAGGCGGACTTGTTGATTCCTCAGTTACTAGACAGAAGAAGGAAATCAGAAAGTAATAGAACAAGACTTGGATATGCGAAACTTCAATGAGATTGAGTCGTTCAAAAGTTTTTGAAGAGTATCTCAGATAGATAAGAAGGGTATGGAATACTGTAAGGGAAATCATTCCTGGAATAAGTGTGTGTGTGTGTATTTGAGAGTGGCACCCTTGGTCTGAATCATGTTAGCGTGATTGATCGTGCATGTTCTTGTTTGATTGTTGCACGGTTAATCAAGTTGACATTGACCAGACTGAAGATGTTACCTTCACGTATGGCACATCACCTGACGTTCCATATTTCCATGTTATTGAACTGGAGGAAAGCAAATAGAAAGGTTTCAGAAGTAATGGTATTCAGAAATTCAACGATGCCAAAGGAAGTATGTAGACCGCAGTATATGAAAGTTATGTGCGATGAAGAATTGGTTATCGTGAAAGTGTTTGCTCAGAAAAGAAAGAATTGTTTTAGAAAAGTTGGGGAAATCCGCAAATCCGTTATTTGGTATGTACCGAGTTGTTCAGAGTTGAAATGGTTATCTGTTGACCGGAACTTCTTTTAGTTATGCTATTGATGAGCCGATTTTGCGTAATTTTATATCAGACCCAGTATGATAGTACTGCTGAGACCCGAAAACTTGTAACCCTATTTAGCCTATCCTAAAGGTCTTTTCCGGATAGGTGAGCACCATATCAGAAGATTGGAGAAAAGGAAAAATTTGTAAAAGTTCAAGTATTTGGGGAACCATCAGTTGTTTTGACACGGGCAAATGAGGATAAGTTCAGAGTTGGTTATCTTAAACTTCTTGCAGAGACTCCAGTGTTCAGTAAAAGTCTGTACAGATATGTTTTGAGAATTCGGGGACGAATTCTTTTAAGGGGGAAGAATGTTATAACCTTCACGAGCCAGTTAATTTTTGGTCGAGAAAAACTCCGCTCGACCAGTTTGGAGTTAGTCGATCAGATTTAAAAATAAAGTCGACCCGGTGAATTAATACCTCGACGGGACTGTCTTGTGGTCGAAAGGCCTCTCATTGATAGTTCTGGTAGAGTGTTAATAATGTTGGTCGAATTTTATTTAAGCTAGGCAAGCTTAGTTGAAAGCAAGACGAGATTCGAAGGATGAGAAATTTTAGTCGAAAACTGTCCGAAATTGTCGTTAAGTTTCTTAACTAAATTCCGACCAGTCTAATACCTTCACCAGCTATTCTTCTTGCTTTCTCAGTAAATCAGTCACATGAGCTGCACCTACCTGCTTTCTTGCTTCACTAAAGTCACATGAAAGTCACAAGCTGGTTGCTTGTTTAATAAAAACAAAATAATCTTTCTTCAATGGAGGGAAAGGACACCAACTTGCTTTGGTTTAAGTAGACCCTCACCTGAAGCAACTTCTTATGTTATAAAACACCATCTTCTCTCCTCTGGACGTTCATAACCTGCAAGAAAAACCAGAGAAAAATTCAGAGAGAAAGAGAGAAAGAAGAGAGAAAAATTTGTGAGAAAAACTAGTTGAAAAATTCAGAAAAAAATTCAGAGAAGAGAATTGAGCATGGACAAACCTTTCTCACCATCATGTGACTTTATCCAGTGTGTTCTGGTGTGGTTAAGAGCTGAAGGTTTGGTGTCCAAGAGTTTAGAATCACCCATGTTCTTCAGCCTTTGATTTTGATCGGTTAATTCGTGGTTAGCTTGAAGATAGACAGCCAGTCAAGTTTAATTAGTTGAGTAAAACCGATGGCCAAGGAGAGTATTCGGATCAGCCGGATCCTTGTGATGGTTCTGAACCGAGAGTGATCCAGAAGTGAAGTGTGATTAGCTTGAGCTCGAGTCTAGTCTTCCTTAGCCAATCTCATGGATTTAAAGGTGAGTCTAGATAGATGATGAATGAGTATGCATGATTGCATATTGAATATGGTTGATTAATTAAGAATTAATCATGAATTAATTAAGGGATAATCATTGATTAATTAAGGATTAATCATGTATTAATTAAGGAGTAATTATGGTTGATTGATTAAGTATTATCCCTTGATCTATATTTATATATGAAGTATTTATCTAGTTTAAATACTTAAGAATTAATAAGAATAATTCTTTGAGGTTATCCCGAGCCTTAGTACTTGTTCTCAAGTACTAATCTATAAGTATTCTATTAATAAGTGTGAATCATGTGAAGTCTTATTGTATACTCACTCTCCCAAAAGTCCTGCATTGCCGTGAATTGGTCCTACGATATGGATCAAGGTCATGAAGACACGATGCTGGGGGTCGCACCCTGGAGGCCGTGTAACTGCATGCAGCGTTGTATGTTCTATCTTGGAATATCTGATGGAAATGATGGTTATATTTATTCCCCGTTAAGCTCGGTTAGCCTTGGTGGTTTTCTGGGTTTAGCATATATATATATATTAAGAGTGAGTGATTGGCGGGTATAGTGGAGGTGATGTTTAAGATAGATTCACATGGATGGATTGAGAGGCCTTATAATTATATTAATTATGGAATATAATTCCACTGCATTCAAATGGTGTCGCTTGCTCGGGATACTATTGATATGTGTTTGGGTGTGGGATTAGACTCACTGAGTAAACTAGTTACTCATGACTCATTTGTGATGCAGGTAACCAATAGGTGGGAGACCTAACTCTAGGACGGGAAGGAACATCATTAGCCAGCGGTAGTTTTATTATCCTTGCAAAGGCATTTTGATATTTCTTATTATAAGATTTATTGACCGAAAACCTCGAGGTTAATTTATAACAAATTTTGTAAGATGCTTTTGATTGATATATAAAGAATGTTTTTTTTTAAGTAAGGGTTCCATATGATATTAGTCCTTGTCCGGACGAACTAACTATCGGGTATTGCTTTGTCGGGTTGAAAAGCCTAGCGTTATATCCGATAGGAGCGTTGGTGTTCTTTGGTTGTTGGTCTAAGGCGATCAGAAGTATTCTGAGAACCTCAGATCGACAATCGAGGAACATCGACCGTGTCATTTCCGGTCATCTTCGATCGGGGGTGTCACATGCATGATCTACTGGAAGAAAGATGACAAGTTAGAAGAGTGTCGATTCTGCAAAAAACCACGATTCAAACCGCAAGGCCGTGGGAGGAATAGGGTACCGTACCAAAAGATGTGGTACCTACCAATTACAGACATATTGAAAATATTATATCAATCTGAGAGGACTGCTGCGTCGATGAGGTGGCATGCAGAACATGTCCAGAGAGATGGTGAGGTTGCACATCCATCAGACGCAAGAGCGTGGAAACATTTCAACAAGGTACACGCAGATTTGCTACAAATATTCGGAATGTCTATCTTGGGTTATGCACCGATGGATTTAGTCCATTTGGAATGTATGGTAGACAATATTCTATGTGGCCAGTCATTCTTACGCCGTACAATATACCGCCGGATATGTGCATGGAACAAAAATTTCTATTTTTGACCATATTAATCCCTGGGCCGAAGCATCCAAAACGGTCTCTTGATGTTTTTCTTCAACCGTTGATAGAAGAGCTAAAGCAATTGTGGTCAGAAGGGGTGAGGACGTACGATTGTTCCTTGAAAAACAATTTTACGATGCGAGCAGTTCTGCTGTGGAGGATAAGTGATTTTCCTGCTTATGGGATGTTGTCTGGCTGGACAACAAATGGAAGATTATCTTGTCCGTATTTTCTTGTATCCACGGATGCTTTTCAACTGAGGAATGGTAGGAAGAGTTGTTGGTTTGATTGTCATCGTCGCTTTCTTCCACTTGCCCATCCGTACAGAAGAAATAATACATTGTTTCGACACAAAAAAATTGTTACAGACAGTCCTCCTCCATATCTCACCGGCCAGCAGATCGAAGCGGACATTGATTATTACGGAGCTCAGGAAACAGTTAAGATAGGAGGAAATTGGCATGTTCCTAGAAATATGCCTGATGGGTATGGTGTCTCTCACAATTGGCATAAGAAGAGTATATTTTGGGAGCTACCCTATTGGAAGGATCTTCTCTTACGCCACAATCTGGATGTCATGCATATTGAGAAGAACTTTTTTTGAGAACATCATGAATACATTACTTAACGTCTCTGGGAAGACAAAAGATAACAAAAAGTCAAGGATGGATTTACCTGATATTTGCTCAAGAAGTGAGTTACATATCAAGAGCAATGGAAACGTTCCTGTTCCCATCTTCCGGTTGTCATCAGAAGCCAAAACAAACTTGTTTAATTGGGTTGCATCGGAAGTTAAGTTTCCTGATGGTTATGTTTCAAATCTGTCAAGATGTATTGAACGAGGTCAAAAGTTCTCCGGAATGAAGAGTCATGATTGTCATGTGTTTATGCAACAACTGCTTCCATTTGCTTTTGCCGAGCTCCTTCCAGCAAATGTCCATGAAGCACTTGCAGGTAATTATAAATTTATAATATATATACATATGTTATGAAATGTTATTAATTTGATTACTTTTGCAATATATATACAGCCATCAGAGCATTTTTTAGAGATCTTAGCACACATACGTTCAAGGAGAAAGTCATTGAACAACTTCATCAGCACATTCCGATCATATTGTGCAACCTGGAGAAGATATTTCCTCCTTCATTTTTTGACGTCATGGAGCATCTAGTTGTCCATCTACCGTATGCAACATTGCTTCGTGGACCTGTTCACAATGGATGGATGTATCCGTATGAGCGACAGATTAAACATTTGAAGAGGAAATCAAGAAATCTTGCAAATGTAGAATGTTCAATAGTTGCAGGGAGTTTGACAGCCGAAACATCTAACTTCACATCATACTACTTTGCTCCAACTGTTCGTACGAGAAAAAGAGTTCCTAGAAGAT
Source organism: Brassica napus (assembly GCF_020379485.1). Taxonomy (NCBI): domain Eukaryota; kingdom Viridiplantae; phylum Streptophyta; class Magnoliopsida; order Brassicales; family Brassicaceae; genus Brassica; species Brassica napus. The sequence goes on along the minus strand of NW_026015844.1, from coordinate 3,503 downwards.
ATGATGATGGTGAAGTACCGACATCATATCCAATTGATGGTGTTCCTGACATTTTCTGCGAAATTGGACGGTTTGGTGGTAAAACGAAAGAAGTATGGTGGTCATGTGAAGAGGATAAACATAGTGCCCACACTTATATTCTGCTCAACTGCGAGGATGCAATGACCCGTTACTTTGAAAGGTAAATATTTTTGTGAATGTTAATTATATGAATTGAAGTTAATTATGTATGACTTGATTATTTGTTTAATTTGCAGCATGTTTGTATTTCAAGTTGAAGAAGCAATACCAGGAATATCTGCAACTTATGTGGACACACGTAAAGATAAGTACTTTGTCAAGTGGTTAAAATCACAGGTACGTAATATATCTCATACATTGATTAATTAAGTAAGTGTTTTGATACTTCAATATTAATTAAGAAAATCTGCTTTTTGCAGGTTGATTATGACGATCCATATTATCCCGTATGGTTTCACGAATTGGTTCAAGGTCCAGTTGCAAAGGTCACCACATCACCTATGTATTTCACATGATGATTTACCTTTCACACATACAAGTATGAGAGACATCAGGCAACGAGTAACTACGGAATATGTGTGAAAGGTGAAACAAACTTTTACGGGATATTGCAGGAGATTATTGAAGTGGAATTTCCGGGGTTATTGAAGCAAAATGCGTCCTCTTCAAATGTGAATGGTTCGATCCTGTTGTGAACCGAGGGATTCGGTATAACAAATTTGGTGTTGTGGATGTCAATTATGAGAGAATATACAAAAATTTGAGCCTTTCTTTTTAGCTTCACAAGCTGAGCAAGTTAGCTTCCTTCCTTATCCTCGGCTTCGAACTTCCGGGATAAACTGGGTAGCTGCTATCAAAATTACACCTCGTGGACGCATTGTCGCTGGAGAAGAACCGCCCTTGCAAGAAGAAGACGCTATCACTGAAGTTGAGGTACTAGAACAACCAACTGATGAAATCCTTTTGATCTACCCTCAGAACTTTCAATATGAAGATATTCCCGAAGATGCGACAGATGAAGCACGTGAAGACGAGTTCGAGAGAAGCGACGATGATGATTGTAATGATAGTGATGAGAACGAAAAATGATTTAGTGATGTAATATACGTAACAAATGTTGTATTTCTCTATTGTAATGTATGTTTAAAGAAATATTGTTTTTTACCATCTTAATATATGTGTAACAAATGTTGTTTTATATAATTTTTCATCTTTAGTTTTTAAAAATTTATTTGGAGTTTTAGGGTTTAAGTTGGAGAAAGAGTGAGAGTAGTAAAGAATAAGATATGATGTTAGATGATATGTGACTTTTGGGGTTTAGGGATTTCATTCTCGGTGTTTAGGGTTAAGCGTCGTAACTCCTTGTAAAATAACAAGGCGTCGTAATTTCGTCGTAAATAGAAAAAGACGGACCTGGTAAATTCATCGTAAAAGAAAAAACGTGGCCTGGTAACTTCGTCGTAAATGGAAAAGCCTGGAAACCTATTCAACGTAATTTCGTCGTAACGGAAAAACACGGACCTGGTAATTTCGTCATAAATGAAAAAACCGGGCCTGGTAACTTCGTTGTAAATGGAAAAACGCGGGCCTGATAACTTCGTCGTAATATTACGTTGCGTTTACGACGAATCATTATCTATATAATGAGACGCCGAGAGCGAGGCTGCCTCGTTCATTCCTCCCAAACTCCTTTGCTCTCCCTCTAAGGTAAACTCTCTCCCTCTTTTTTTTTTGAAGTTAGTTTAGGTGATTAATTAGTTAGGTAATTAGTTTAGGTGATTAGTTAGATAATTAGTTTAGGTGATTAGTTAGGTGACGGAATACTAGTTTAGGTGATTAGTTAGGTAACAGAATAACTTTTTAATTATGTCGTAATTGATTAAATTTATTTTAATTTTTTTTAGATGGCTCCTAGAGAAATCAGCAGCACCTACTTATTCCCAGTTCTTTGGCGATGGTTCCGGTACATCTTCTTCCGGTCCATCGTCTTCTGATGCAGTTTCCAGACTCTCAGCCTTCTCAGAGAGTTGCTTGGAGTCCTCCTCTTCCACCGCAGATGCCTCCACCTCCTCCTCCAGCGGCTGCACCTCAGCCTGTCCCAGAAGGTGCAGTTCATCCGGATTTGCGTGTGCCTTCATATGCCCCATTCGCGAGATATACGGTGGAGGATTTGCTTGCCCAGCCTGGTCGGAAGGGTTTGGATGTTCTAGACCCCGATAGACCCCGAGGAACTTATTGGTAAGTTATTAATTTTTTTATTACATTAAATTTAAATTATTTTTATTTTCTAACGGTTTATATTGTTTTTTTTTCAGGTTGGGGCTAACAACCATGTTAGCCGGAGCGTTTCGAAGACGATTAAGAGTTATTACGACGGGCATATCCGAACTGGAGCAATACACCAAATCACGTTAAGATCACTTGGTTTAAATGTTTTGCGGTAAGATTTTTAAATTTAATTAAATTTTCACTTTTAAATATATATATATATATATTTTAATATTTATTATTTAATTATAATTTCTTCTTTCAAAAAAATTGTGTTTTCAGCAAAAGTGGCATTGGTCTTTGGGAATCACCGAGAAGGGTGAAGGCGGAATTCGTTGCAAAGGCAAAGATCCGCCTCTGCAACACAGTCCCGATTGGAAGGACAAGTGGGAGATCTACGGGTATGAGGGAAAGCCCACTGAGCTCACGAAGGATGTGTGGGATGGCCTCATCGCCTATTGGGAGCACCCCTCTTCCATCAAAAAGGCCAATTCGTGCTCGGCTTCTCGAAGAACGAAGGATAAAGATGGTCATTTGTCCATGCTTCACAGAACCGGACAAAAACCTCATGCAGGAATCCGTCTAGAAGCTGTAAGTTTGTTTAAAATATTTATTTTTAAATTTTCAATTAATTTAATTTTTAATATTTAATTTAATTTTTTTTGTAGTTAGAGAAGACGGGAATCTTACCATCTCTGTCTGACCTATTCAAGATGACTCACTCACGCCACAGACTCCGACGAGTTTTGTGGATCCTGCATCTGAGAACTCTTACAAGCAGTGGCTTCTCGGATTGAAGAACGGGCGACGCAAGTAACCTAGGATTCTCCCGATGGATTACCCGTCACATTGTCCACCGAAGACGCCGACAGAATCTTCGAAGAGGTACAACTTAAAATTTTTGTTTAAATTATTTTTTAATATTTTAACATAATTAACTATATTAATATATGTTTTAATTTTATAGGTGGCTCCTAAAAGGAAGGGACGGATAGTCGGTATAGGCTCTGTTAACGAAGTTGCAAGGGCAACTTCGTCATACACTTCGAGACGGGATGAAGAGACTTCTCAGATGAAAGCTCGAATGTATAGCCAGCAAGTTCGTTTAGACTCTCTGTAGAGTGATTGTTCGGTGAGACGATAGGGCAGAGTGGGAAGACAACCCGGTTGATGGCAGAGAATGTTGAGTAGATCCACGAAGAGTTCAAAGCCGC
>NW_026015843.1:0-14620 GCF_020379485.1 Brassica napus | reverse complement strand
TTATCGTGAAAGTGTTTGCTCAGAAAAGAAAGAATTGTTTTAGAAAAGTTGGGGAAATCGCAAATCCGTTATTTGGTATGTACCGAGTTGTTCAGAGTTGAAATGGTTATCTGTTGACCGGAACTTCTTTAGTTATGCTATTGATGAGCCGATTTTGCGTATTTTTAATCAGACCCAGTATGATAGTACTGCTGAGACCCGAAACTTGTAACCCTATTTAGCCTATCCTAAAGGTCTTTCCGATAGGTGGAGCACCATATCAGAAGATTGGAGAAAAGGAAAAATTTGTAAAAGTTCAAGTATTTGGGGAACCATCAGTTGTTTTGACACGGGCAAATGAGGATAAGTTCAGAGTTGGGTTATCTTAAACTTCTTGCAGAGACTCCAGTGTTCAGTAAAAGTCTGTACAGATATGTTTTGAGAATTCGGGGACGAATTCTTTTAGGGGGGAAGAATGTTATAACCTTCACGAGCCAGTTAATTTTTGGTCGAGAAAAACTCCGCTCGACCAGTTTGGAGTTAGTCGATCAGATTTAAAATAAAGTCGACCCGGTTGAATTAATACCTCGACGGGACTGTCTTGTGGTCGAAAGGCCTCTCATTGATAGTCTGGTAGAGTGTTATATAATGTTGGTCGAATTTTATTTAAGCTAGGCAAGCTTAGTTGAAAGCAAGACGAGATTCGAAGGATGAGAAATTTTAGTCGAAAACTGTCCGAAATTGTCGTTAAGTTTCTTAACTAAATTCCGACCAGTCTAATACCTTCACCAGCTATCTTCTTGCTTTCTCAGTAAATCAGTCACATGAGCTGCACCTACCTGCTTTCTTGCTTCACTAAAGTCACATGAAAGTCACACAAGCTGGTTGCTTGTTTATAAAAACAAATAATCTTTCTTCAATGGAGGGAAAGGACACCAACTTGCTTTGGTTTAAGTAGACCCTCACCTGAAGCAACTTCTTATGTTATAAAACACCATCTTCTCTCCTCTGGACGTTCAAACCTGCAAGAAAAACCAGAGAAAAATTCAGAGAGAAAGAGAGAAAGAAGAGAGAAAAATTTGTGAGAAAAACTAGTTGAAAAATTCAGAAAAAAAATTCAGAGAAGAGAATTGAGCATGGACAAACCTTTCTCACCATCATGTGACTTTATCCAGTGTGTTCTGGTGTGGTTAAGAGCTGAAGGTTTGGTGTCCAAGAGTTTAGAATCACCCATGTTCTTCAGCCTTTGATTTTGATCGGTAATTCGTGGTTAGCTTGAAGATAGACAGCCAGTCAAGTTTAATTAGTTGAGTAAAACCGATGGCCAAGGAGAGTATTCGGATCAGCCGGATCCTTGTGATGGTTCTGAACCGAGAGTGATCCAGAAGTGAAGTGTGATTAGCTTGAGCTCGAGTCTAGTCTCCTTAGCCAATCTCATGGATTTAAAGGTGAGTCTAGATAGATGATGAATGAGTATGCATGATTGCATATTGAATATGGTTGATTAATTAAGAATTAATCATGAATTAATTAAGGGATATCATTGATTAATTAAGGATTAATCATGTATTAATTAAGGAGTAATTATGGTTGATTGATTAAGTATTATCCCTTGATCTATATTATATATGAAGTATTTATCTAGTTTAAATACTTAAGAATTAATAAGAATAATTCTTTGAGGTTATCCCGAGCCTTAGTACTTGTTCTCAAGTACTAATCTATAAGTATTCTATTAATAAGTGTGAATCATGTGAAGTCTTATTGTATACTCACTCTCCCAAAAGTCCTGCATTGCCGTGAATTGGTCCTACGATATGGATCAGGTCATGAAGACACGATGCGGGTCGCACCCTGGAGGCCGTGTAACTGCATGCAGCGTTGTATGTTCTATCTTGGAATATCTGATGGAAATGATGGTTATATTTATCCCCGTAAGCTCGGTTAGCCTTGGTGGTTTTCTGGGTTTAGCATATATATATATATTAAGAGTGAGTGATTGGCGGGTATAGTGGAGGTGATGTTTAGATAGATTCACATGGATGGATTGAGAGGCCTTATAATTATATTAATTATGGAATATAATTCCACTGCATTCAAATGGTGTCGCTTGCTCGGGATACTATTGATATGTGTTTGGGTGTGGGATTAGACTCACTGAGTAAACTAGTTACTCATGACTCATTTGTGATGCAGGTAACCAATAGGTGGGGACCTAACTCTAGGACGGGAAGGAACATCATTAGCCAGCGGTAGTTTTATTATCCTTGCAAAGGCATTTTGATATTTCTTATTATAAGATTTATTGACCGAAAACCTCGAGGTTAATTTATAACAAATTTGTAAGATGCTTTTGATTGATATATAAAGAATGTTTTTTTTTAAGTAAGGGTTCCATATGATATTAGTCCTTGTCCGGACGAACTAACTATCGGGTATTGCTGTTGTCGGGTTGAAAAGCCTAGCGTTATATCCGATAGGAGCGTTGGTGTTCTTTGGTTGTTGGTCTAGGCGATCAGAAGTATTCTGAGAACCTCAGATCGACAATCGAGGAACATCGACCGTTCATTTTCCGGTCATCTTCGATCGGGGGTGTCACATGCATGATCACTGGAAGAAAGATGACAAGTTAGAAGAGTGTCGATTCTGCAAAAAACACGATTCAAACCGCAAGGCCGTGGGAGGAATAGGGTACCGTACCAAAAGATGTGGTACCTACCAATTACAGACATATTGAAAATATTATATCAATCTGAGAGGACTGCTGCGTCGATGAGGTGGCATGCAGAACATGTCCAGAGAGATGGTGAGGTTGCACATCCATCAGACGCAAGAGCGTGGAAACATTTCAACAAGGTACACGCAGATTTTGCTACAATATTCGGAATGTCTATCTTGGGTTATGCACCGATGGATTTAGTCCATTTGGAATGTATGGTAGACAATATTCTATGTGGCCAGTCATTCTTACGCCGTACAATATACCGCCGGATATGTGCATGGAACAAAAATTTCTATTTTTGACCATATTAATCCCTGGGCCGAAGCATCCAAAACGGTCTCTTGATGTTTTTCTTCAACCGTTGATAGAAGAGCTAAAGCAATTGTGGTCAGAAGGGGTGAGGACGTACGATTGTTCCTTGAAAAACAATTTTACGATGCGAGCAGTTCTGCTGTGGAGGATAAGTGATTTCCTGCTTATGGGATGTTGTCTGGCTGGACAACAAATGGAAGATTATCTTGTCCGTATTTTCTGTATCCACGGATGCTTTTCAACTGAGGAATGGTAGGAAGAGTTGTTGGTTTGATTGTCATCGTCGCTTTCTTCCACTTGCCCATCCGTACAGAAGAAATAATACATTGTTTCGACACAAAAAAATTGTTACAGACAGTCCTCCTCCATATCTCACCGCCAGCAGATCGAAGCGGACATGATTATTACGGAGCTCAGGAAACAGTTAAGATAGGAGGAAATTGGCATGTTCCTAGAAATATGCCTGATGGGTATGGTGTCTCTCACAATTGGCATAAGAAGAGTATATTTTGGGAGCTACCCTATTGGAAGGATCTTCTCTACGCCACAATCTGGATGTCATGCATATTGAGAAGAACTTTTTTTGAGAACATCATGAATACATTACTTAACGTCTCTGGGAAGACAAAAGATAACAAAAAGTCAAGGATGGATTTACCTGATATTTGCTCAAGAAGTGAGTTACATATCAAGAGCAATGGAAACGTTCCTGTTCCCATCTTCGGTTGTCATCAGAAGCCAAACAACTTTTAATTGGGTTGCATCGGAAGTTAAGTTTCCTGATGGTTATGTTTCAAATCTGTCAAGATGTATTGAACGAGGTCAAAAGTTCTCCGAATGAAGAGTCATGATTGTCATGTGTTTATGCAACAACTGCTTCCATTTGCTTTTGCCGAGCTCCTTCCAGCAAATGTCCATGAAGCACTTGCAGGTAATTATAAATTTATAATATATATACATATGTTATGAAATGTTATTAATTTGATTACTTTTGCAATATATATACAGCCATCAGAGCATTTTTTAGAGATCTTAGCACACATACGTTCAAGGAGAAAGTCATTGAACAACTTCATCAGCACATTCCGATCATATTGTGCAACCTGGAGAAGATATTTCCTCCTTCATTTTTTGACGTCATGGAGCATCTAGTGTCCATCTACCGTATGCAACATTGCTTCGTGGACCTGTTCACAATGGATGGATGTATCCGTATGAGCGACAGATTAAACATTTGAAGAGGAAATCAAGAAATCTTGCAAATGTAGAATGTTCAATAGTTGCAGAGTTTGACAGCCGAAACATCTAACTTCACATCATACTACTTTGCTCCAACTGTTCGTACGAGAAAGAGTTCCTAGAAGATATGATGATGGTGAGTACCGACATCATATCCAATTGATGTGTTCCTGACATTTTCTGCGAAATTGGACGGTTTGGTGGTAAAACGAAAGAAGTATGGTGGTCATGTGAAGAGGATAAACATAGTGCCCACACTTATATTCTGCTCAACTGCGAGGATGCAATGACCCGTTACTTTGAAAGGTAAATATTTTGTGAATGTTAATTATATGAATTGAAGTTAATTATGTATGACTTGATTATTTGTTTAATTTGCAGCATGTTTGTATTTCAAGTTGAAGAAGCAATACCAGGAATATCTGCAACTTATGTGGACACACGTAAAGATAACTACTTTGTCAAGTGGTTAAAATCACAGGTACGTAATATATCTCATACATTGATTAATTAAGTAAGTGTTTTGATACTTCAATATTAATTAAGAAAATCTGCTTTTTGCAGGTTGATTATGACGATCCATATTATCCCGTATGGTTCACGAATTGGTTCAAGGTCCAGTTGCAAAGGTCACCACATCACCTATGTATTTCACATGATGATTTACCTTTCACACATACAAGTATGAGAGACATCAGGCAACGAGTAACTACGGAATATGTGTGAAAGGTGAAACAAACTTTTACGGGATATTGCAGGAGATTATTGAAGTGGAATTTCCGGGGTTATTGAAGCTAAAATGCGTCCTCTTCAAATGAATGGTTCGATCCTGTTGTGAACCGAGGATTCGGTATAACAAATTTGGTGTTGTGGATGTCAATTATGAGAGAATATACAACAAATTTGAGCCTTTCTTTTTAGCTTCACAAGCTGAGCAAGTTAGCTTCCTTCTTATCCTCGGCTTCGAACTTCCGGGATAAACTGGTAGCTGCTATCAAAATTACACCTCGTGGACGCATTGTCGCTGGAGAAGAACCGCCCTTGCAAGAAGAAGACGCTATCACTGAAGTTGAGGTACCTAGAACAACCAACTGATGAAATCCTTTTGATCTACCCTCAAACTTTCAATATGAAGATATCCCGAAGATGCGACAGATGAAGCACGTGAAGACGAGTTCGAGAGAAGCGACGATGATGATTGTAATGATAGTGATGAGAACGAAAAATGATTTAGTGATGTAATATACGTAAAATGTTGTATTTCTCTATTGTAATGTATGTTTAAAGAAATATTGTTTTTTTACCATCTTAATATTGTGTAACAAATGTTGTTTTATATAATTTTCATCTTTAGTTTTAAAAATTTATTTGGAGTTTTAGGGTTTAAGTGGAGAAAGAGTGAGAAGTAGTAAAGAATAAGATATGATGTTAGATGATATGTGACTTTGGGGTTTAGGGATTTCATTCGGTGTTTAGGGTTAAGCGTCGTAAACTCCTTGTAAAAATAACAAGGGCGTCGTAATTCGTCGTCGTAAATAGAAAAAGACGGACCTGGTAAATTCATCGTAAAAGAAAAAACGTGGGGCCTGGTAACTTCGTCGTAAATGGAAAAGCCTGGTAAACCTATTCAACGTAATTTCGTCGTAAACGGAAAAACACGGACCTGGTAATTTCGTCATAAATGAAAAACACGGCCTGGTAACTTCGTTGTAAATGGAAAACGCGGGCCTGTAACTTCGTCGTAATATTACGTTGCGTTTACGACGAATCATTATCTATATAATGAGACGCCGAGAGCGAGGCTGCCTCGTTCATTCCTCCCAAACTCCTTTGCTCTCCCTCTAAGGTAAACTCTCTGCCCTCTTTTTTTTGAAGTTAGTTTAGGTGATTAATTAGTTAGGTAATTAGTTTAGGTGATTAGTTAGATAATTAGTTTAGGTGATTTAGGTGACGGAATACTAGTTTAGGTGATTAGTTAGGTAACAGAATAACTTTTTAATTATGTCGTAATTGATTAAATTTATTTAATTTTAGATGGCTCCTAGGAGGAAATCAGCAGCACCTACTTATTCCCAGTTCTTTGGCGATGGTTCCGGTACATCTTCTTCCGGTCCATCGTCTTCTGATGCAGTTCCAGACTCTCAGCCTTCTCAGAGAGTTGCTTGGAGTCCTCCTCTTCCACCGCAGATGCCTCCACCTCCTCCTCCAGCGGCTGCACCTCAGCCTGTCCCAGAAGGTGCAGTTCATCCGGATTTGCGTGCGTGCCTTCATATGCCCATTCGCGAGATATACGGTGGAGGATTGCTTGCCCAGCCTGGTCGGAAGGGTTTGGATGTTCTAGACCCCGATAGACCCCGAGGAACTTATTGGTAAGTTATTAATTTTTATTACATTAAAATTTAAATTATTTTTATTTTCTAACGGTTATATGTTTTTTTTTCAGGTTTGGGGCTAACAACCATGTTAGCGGAGCGTTTCGAAGACGATTAAGAGTTATACGACGGGGCATATCCGAACTGGAGCAATACACCAAATCACGTTAAGATCACTTGGTTTAAATGTTTTGCGGTAAGATTTTAAATTTAATTAAATTTTCACTTTTAAATATATATATATATATATTTTAATATTATTATTAATTATAATTTTTCAAAAAAATTGTGTTTCAGCAAAAGTGGCATTGGTCTTTGGGAATCACCGAGAAGGTGAAGGCGGAATTCGTTGCAAAGGCAAAGATCCGCCTCTGCAACACAGTCTCCGATTGGAAGGACAAGTGGGAGATCTACGGGTATGAGGGAAAGCCCACTGAGCTCACGAAGGATGTGTGGGATGGCCTCATCGCCTATTGGGAGCACCCCTCTTCCATCAAAAAGGCCAATTCGTGCTCGGCTTCTCGAAGAACGAAGGATAAAGATGGTCATTTGTCCATGCTTCACAGAACCGGACAAAAACCTCATGCAGGAATCCGTCTAGAAGCTGTAAGTTTTGTTTTTAAAAATTTTATTTTTAAATTTTCAATTAATTAATTTTTAATATTTAATTTAATTTTTTTTGTAGTTAGAGAAGACGGGAATCTTACCATCTCTGTCTGACCTATTCAAGATGACTCACGCCACATCCGACGGAGTTTTTGTGGATCCTGCATCTGAGAAACTCTTACAAGCAGTGGCTTCTCGGATTGAAGAACGGGCGACGCAAGTAACCTAGGATTCTCCCGATGGATTACCCGTCACATTGTCCACCGAAGACGCCGACAGAATCTTCGAAGAGGTACAACTTAAAATTTTTGTTTAAATTATTTTTAATATTTTAACATAATTAACTATAAATATATGTTTAATTTATAGGTGGCTCCTAAAAGGAAGGGACGGATAGTCGGTATAGGCTCTGTTAACGAAGTTGCAAGGGCAACTTCGTCATACACTTCGAGACGGGATGAAGAGACTTCTCAGATGAAAGCTCGAATGTATAGCCAGCAAGTTCGTTTAGACTCTCTTGAGGATTTGCTAGACGTGATGGCGTGGGAAACCCGGTTATGCAGAGAATGTTGAGTGAGAGACGAGGCCGCTCTTGAGTTGCCAGTACGAGATCCCCAAGAGTCCGATCCAACCCGTCAACAGCCGAGCAACCCCACCGACTACTTCGATGATATGTAGTTTTTTATATTTCGGTTTGTATTATGAATTTAAATATTATTGTATGACTTTTTAATGCTTTTTAAAATATGTTTTTCATTTTCATATTTCGTTTTAAAATTTAAATTATTTTAAATTCTGAATTTAAATAAATTAAATTTTATTGAGGTTAAAAATATTCAAATTATTATATATTAATAAGAATCGATGTAAACTCCACGTAAATGTTTACGAGTGATTAACGTCGAAAGATTTACGAGGGGTTTTACATCGAAACGTTTACGTGTTCTTTACAACGAAAGAATTTACGTCTGCTTTACACCAAAACCGTTACGTGGAGTTACCACGAAGTATTACGTCTCGTTTACGACGAAACGATGCCATGCGCTTTAAGAGGAATATATGTTGTCGTAAACGTAACAAGTCGTTTACGACAAAACCTCTGTTACGACGGACGTTTTACGACAAAACATCTTTCGAGGTTAATTCGTCGTAATACCCCGTTTACGACGAATTACAACGAATATTGCCCTCGTAAAAAATATGTTTTCTTGTAGTGATTCTTTTATTATAAATAATTTTAGTATCTTCTTCATCATCAAATACTCTCTTAAAAATATTATCAAATAAATTTTACAATTCTCTTTTGGTTATGACTTCAAAATATGATACAAATTTATTTTATTCAGGATTTCTTTTATAAAGAAGGAAATAAATATCAAATATTCTTTTACAGTTTTTTAGGATTTTAGATAGGAAATTAATATTACATAATCATTTAGAATTATATTTTGTTTAGGATTTAAAAATAACATTTTTATCAAATAATTATTTCCAGTTTATATTAACTATTTTTAAAAGTTTCCATTTTAAAAATTCTTTTTAATATCACTAATATTTTTTTAAAAAATTTGTTAATTAAATAACTGTTACTTTCATGTTATCATTAATGTTTAAGTAAAAATTACTATTAATAAAAATTTACCATTCTTTGTTCAGGATCTAAAAAAGAAAAAAATATTAGTTTGTTAATATTAGAAAATATATATATATTTTTATAAATCTTTTTTTTTTTAGGATTTTAGGAAAATAATAAGTTATTTTCACATAATATCAGTTTTTATTGACACATTCACAATCTATTTTTTTATTGACACATGTCACAATAATATTAGGTGAAATATTGAAGTTAATATTCGTTATATTTTAACACAAAATTATAAAAAGTAAAGTTAGTTAATGATATGAAAATAAGTATTTTTTTACATTTTTATTTATTTATACATTAAAAAAATTATAATCAGTTTTTCCTTTTAGATTTTTTACAACTATTTTATTTTATAGAAATGTTTGTTTAGTTATTTATATTTTTGTTTTACATTACAATACACATATTCATCAAGTTACATTACTCATGTATCAAAACACAGCAAAATTAAAAGTTTAGTTAGCATCATAAGAGAATAAGATAATAAGAAATTGAGTTATATCAAGACAATAAAAATAAATACCTCAGATATACTTTTCACGTAAATATTATGTGTTTAATAAAAAAAATATATGGGAAATATTTTTTATTTTTAGACAATTATTTAGAATTTTTTTTGGTTTTTTTATTACAATATATTATTAAAAAGAAAAAAGTTATTGAGAAGAAAGATCTAATTTTTTTCATATCATAAATTAAAATATAGATATCATAAACTAAACATTACATATTTTTAACATTTTTTCAAAGTTATGTAAAAAGCATCATAATGATAAAATAAAAAATCTAAGTAAATATTATAAAAAAATCAATAGTATAAATATAAAACAAGTAAAAAAAAAAAAAAAAAAAAATAAATAAAAATAAAAATACAATAATAAAATAAAATCAATAAAAAAAAAGACACGAAAAAAAAAAAAAAATAAAAATAATAAAAATGAGTGTAAGAATAAAAAAAAACACAAATAAAAATGAATAAAAATATAAAAATAAATAACAAAATATCTTTGAAATATAAATAAAATAAAAAACTTTTAACCTGATATAATATTAAAAATATAAAAGTAAAATTTAATAATAAAAATAATATAATAAAAAAAATAAAATAAAAAAAACTTTAAAAATAAAAATCTTATAAATAAAAAAATTAAAACATATTTTCAATTTTAATATTAATATAATAAAAACATCTTTAAGAGAGAGTACTTTTACAATAATATTAAAAAGTAATATATTTATTAATTAGTTTTTTGTTTCAATGAAAATAATAAGAGTACTCTTCTACATTTCTCATGATGTTACTAAATTCGTTTTTTTCTTCAATATCACTAATATTTTTTCAATTTTTCTTGTTAATTAAATAATTTTTACTATCATGTTTCAAGGAAAGTATTATTATTACTTTTAATAAATAATAAGATTACTTTTACAATCTCATGATTGTTATAAATTCGTTTTTTCTATAGCACTAATATTCTTACCATTTTTTTGGTTTACCTTTATATATTAAAACATAAGTCATAACCTTGATTCATGTGTGATTTTTTTTAAAATGAACCTATAGAACTATTCCTATAAAGTCATGTTACATTTAATGTCTAATCTTATTATTTAAATTTGGGTATTGTTGTAACAAAACATTTTATGGGTTATCAATAATGGATTCAAACAATAGATGATCCATTGAATTTATAGATAGTATAAATTAAAGAGATATAATTTAATATTGTAATACTATACCTCATAGGTTAATTATTTAAATATTTTCGATATTAAATTTTAATTATGAAGATTTTTTCTTAAATAACAAAAATTATATCATTGGAACAGTGGTCAATCTTTACTACCTTAAACTAATGAAACAAATTTAAACTATATAGTTTATTTTAAAAATTAAACAAAAACTAAATATTTAATTATTACTCGATAATATAAATCTGTGAAGCGAACGTTTAATATTGTTAATATATAACTATTATATGTGCCAGTTTTATAATAAGATAATAATAATAATAATAAGAAAATTAAATAATATTTATAATTAATTTTTGTGAATATTGTTATTATTTAGTATATATATATATACATTGATTATGAGATAGTTTACACATAATCACATTTTTTAAAATATATAACTCACATGTGTCACAATAATGTTACTCATCAATTTTGAAGAACCAAGCTCAATCTAATCGTTTATAATAATATTTTCATTAAAATTTTAGAAAATAAAATTATATTAAATAAATTGTTTTCAAATTTTTTTTTGGATTTTGAAAAGGAAAATTTAAAAAAACATACTATTAAATATTTTATCAAAATTGTTTTTATTAATAAGTAATTTTAAGGGGAAATTTTATGTTTACACTTTCATGCTACCACTTTTCATCGTTACCTTCACTAAATGGACATTTTCAAAAATATTTTCGGCGTTAAAGGGGAAAACTCTCAGGCCCTGGGCTTTATATATATATAAATAAATATTTAAAACAGCAACTCTAAATCCTAAACCCTAAACGGCAACTCTAACCGTAAACCATCAACACTAAACCGCAAACTATCAACCCTAAAAAGTAAACTCTAATCCTAAACCCTAAAAAGTTAATCCTAAACCCTAAAAAGTTAATCCTAAACCCTAAAAAGGAACTCTAAACCCGAAACCGGAACTCTAAACCCTACACATAACCCCAAAACGATGATGAGGAAACAGCAACTGCGAAACCTAAACAGAAACGCGAAACCCGAAACCCAAAAACTTCAATTCTTAACCCGAAACCCTAAACTTCAACTCTAAACAATAAACCCTAAACCGAAAATATCAACTCTAAACCCTAAACCTTCAATTTTAAACCCTAAACCCAAATATCAACTCTAAACCCTAAACCCTAAACCTTCAATTCTAAACCCTAAACCATAAAACATCAACTCTAAACCCTAAACCCTAATCCTTCAATCCTAAACCCTAAACCCTAAACCTTAAAACCCTAGAGTTGATGTTTAGGGTTAAGATTGAAGGTTTAGGTTACGTTAAGGGTTTGGAGTTGATGTTTTAGGTTTTAAAATTTGAAGGTTTAGGGTTTTAGGGTTTAGGGTTGAATATTAGAAAATATAGGGTTTAGGGTTTAGAGTTTAGAGTTTAGGGTTTAGAGTTGATGTTTCGGGGGGTTTAGGGTTTGTAGAGTTGATGTTTCGGAGTTTAGGGTTTAGAGTTGATGTTTCATGTTTAGGGTCTAGAGTTGATGATTTTTTAGGGTTTAGAGTTGATGGTTTAAGTTTCGCTTTAGGGTTTACATTTGATATTTTAGGGTTTAGATTGAAGGTTTCATAGTTTAGGGTTTATATTGATGTTTTAAGTTTAGATTAAATTTATGTTTTTTTGTCAAAGTTAATTCAAGAGTTATAAATGTCCTTTTACCCTTCATTAAAGATGAGGGTAAATTGATTAGTGTACAACATGAAAAGTAGTACTTTGAAAATGGTATTTTTTGGCAATTTCCCTAATTTTAAAAGTATTTTTTTTCAAAATTCCTTTTAATTATCTTATTATATATATTTTTAATCATTATATTAAACGCATGTCACAATATTAGAAGAAAAGTATTATCAAATAATCTTTTGCAATAATCTTTTGATTAGGATTTTAAAAAAGGAAAATTACGATTAAATAAATTATAAATTACTTTTTAATAAAATTGTGTTTGTAGTATCTTATTATATATATTTTTTAATTATGAGATATATTAACACATGTCAGAATCTTAAAATATATAATTATCATGTGTCGCGATCATGTTAATTAACAACTTTGAAAAACCAAACTTTATATAGTAAGATATAATATGCAAGGGAATTTTGTTTTTAAATCTCTCTTATACAAATAAAATATATGTTGATACAAATTATGTTTCAATATTATTCAAAAATAATTAGTATATTAATATTATTTGGAATTCTTTAATCTAATTCTTTTTACTTTACTAAAAACTTACAATACTAATTAGATATAAATGGAAACATTAAATAGAGAGCAATCGAGCATTGTGGACACAAAATTTCTTAAATACATAATTGTGATAGCCATTATTGTTAAGTATGATATGGTTTTCTATTGGTGTGTAAGTTTGTATTGAATTTAGATTTTAAAATGAATTAAATAAATCAAGTTAAAAAAAAACATAACCAATCCAATTATTTTTAGGAAAAATATATGTTACCCTATGAGATATAAATTTTGATATTTAATATAAAAATTTAGTAATTTAGAATAAACAAAACACAATCCAAATTCTTTAATCAAAATATTATTCACTATAAATTTAACTCAAATTCTTAATAACATATGAATAAATGTACAGTATAATATATTTATTTTTTTATAACTTACCAAATACAATGCTAATTAGATAAAATTGGAAACATTAAAATATAGGAAAACCAAGCACTGATGACATAGTTTCTTAAACACATATTTGTGAAAAACCATACTGTTAAGTATGATTTGTTTGGATATTGATGTAAGATTGTTCTTGATTTTTTTTTTAGAACTGAATTAATAAATCAAAAATAAAAAAAATTGTCAACCAATCAAATTAAAAGAATTAAATGGAGAGCTCTTGTATGAATGACATATAAGCAAGAATCACTTAAAGTAACTTCTCAATTAATATATAGGAGGATTGAAGCCAATAAACAGATATATGATATATGATATAATATATATATATATATACTATATATATATATTATAATATATATATATATCCCTTTCTTATTAATTGAGAAGCATTTTAAGAAAATAACCTTTGTTTGTATTTTAATTACAACACTGCCATTTGCACATGTGTCAAGCTCACAATCCTCTCAACCAAGTTATTTTGAATACCCTTTCCTTAGTAAAAAAAAAGAAGATAAGATAGAAAGATAAACGTGACTAATATACTTAAAAGCCAAGTCATTTTTCTCTCTCAGACACGATAATCAAGAAGAGGTCTTTAACCGTGGGTTTGTTGGTGGCTGGGAGTTGACTTTCCAATTGAGCTACTGGTCATCGTCCTTTTCCCACCTCTTTTCAAAAGCTACCCAGTTTAGGAAAACCCCACCGGTCCAAGACAAAAACCTCGCTTTATCCAACGGGCAATAAATTTCCGACTCACCGGCTGACGAGTCTACCGACCAAAAGAACCAACAGTCGACACCCCTCCGCCTTCTCCGAAACATAATGGAAAAGTTCTGGAAGGACAAGACCGTGATACTCCCACTTAAGATACGCAGGGAAAACTCGGGGTCGACTAGAACTCCTCCGACGGCTGGTTCTATGTGCACACTACTCCACGGCGGCGGAACTACTCTCCTACTGTCTACTCAATCAATCCGTACCAACTCCTATTAGTCACTATCTATACTGAACGGCAACAACAAATGGCAAGACGCTTCACGACAGCGGAGAAAGGCAAAGGAATGGCAACCACACAACCGGAGCTACGCCGAATCAGAATAAGCGACCCGGAGTTCGACCCGGCAGAACTTATTCGAGAAAATGGGCCTCACGTTGATAGGACGCCTCACAAACCCTAGGGAGCAAAACATGGTCTCGGTACTATCCTTCTTACCCAAGAAATGGAACTACAGGGCCGGGTTACCGGGCTACTGGCTCGACTGGGAATAACATGTTTTCCATCCGTTGCGAGGAGGAAACAGAGTTGCGCAGGGTTATACACGAAAGACCCTATCAAGTTGGGCGCATGG
>NW_026015842.1:22500-24455 GCF_020379485.1 Brassica napus | reverse complement strand
AACACATAGCCGGCACTTGTGATCCTTGCGTCTTTGCATAGTTTATGCTTATTCGCAAAGGTGAATAAGCTGTTTGCTGAGATCTCGGTTGCGGAAATATTATGGCGGTGACCCGAAGAAATTCTGTCCCGCTAAGCACGTTTTGTCTCCGGACAAAAGATGACGGTCAAGTCTGCGTCTGTTCCCACTTTCCATGTGTTTGCGGGAATATGACGTGGTCTTGTCCTGATTTATGAATGCTACATGGTGATCCTGCCAGTATCATATGCTTGTCTCAAGATTAAGCCATGCATGTTAAGTATGAACGAATTCAGACTGTGAAACTGCGAATGGCTCATTAAATCAGTTATAGTTTGTTTGATGGTACTACTACTCGGATAACCGTAGTAATTCTAGAGCTAATACGTGCAACAAACCCCCGACTTCTGGAAGGGATGCATTTATTAGATAAAAGGTCGACGCGGCTCTGCCCATTGCTCTGATGATTCATGATAACTCGACGGATCGCATGGCCTTAGTGCTGGCGACGCATCATTCAAATTCTGCCCTATCAACTTTCGATGGTAGGATAGTGGCCCTACATGGTGGTAACGGGTTGACGGAGAATTAGGGTTCGATTCCGAGAGGGAGCCTGAGAAACGGCTACCACATCCAAGAAGGCAAGCAGGCGCGCAAATTACCACCCAATCCTGACACGGGGAGGTAGTGACAATAAATAACAATACGGGCTCTTTGAGTCTGGTAATTGGAATGAGTACAAATCTAAATCCCTTAACGAGGATCCATTGGACAAGTCTGGTGCCAGCAGCCGCGGTAATTCCAGCTCCAATAGCGTATATTTAAGTTGTTGCAGTTAAAAAGCTCGTAGTTGCCTTGGGATGGTTCGCCCGGTCCGCCTTCGGTGAGCACCGGTCGGCTTGTCTCTTCTGTCGGCGATACGCCTCCTGGCCTTAACTGGCCGGGTCGTGCCTCCGGTGCTGTTATTTTGAAGAAATTAGAGTGCTCAAGCAAGCCTACGCTCTGTATACATTAGCATGGGATAACATCATAGGATTTCGATCCTATTGTGTTGGCCTTCGGGATCGGAGTAATGATTAACAGGGACAGTCGGTGTGATAACCCGCCCTTCGGGATAAAATGGTCGAGCAAGGGAATGTCAGAATCTGGAGCCAAGCTTTTGGGAGATTACATATCTGGAGTAATGTTTGAGTTTTGATCACACAAACTAACATGGTTCGGAGAAGACAGAATATTGGTCGAGCATCAACTTGATGATCGAACCGCGGGGGGTACGGGCCAACGGAGAAGTTCGAAGTAGGATGTGGTCTAAGAATGGATCGTGAGAGAACCATGAGACATATTAAGCTGCTCTACCTTTCTTAGAAGAGTCTTAGATTGATCAGACGAAGATTTTGGAAGAATCACATTTTTGGAAGCACGACGGTTTAGAAGCTCGACGTTTCAGAAACCCGACGTTTCTTAGCCACTAAGTTTTCCGTGAAACTTCACATCTATCATCAGAATATTATTTCAGAGATATTATAATTTGGAAGCATGACGGGAGTAAGCAGGACGGGAAGCAAGCACGACGGGAAAACCCGAAGTTGGTCGAAAACCCTAATTTCGGTTTTTTGAAATTATTGGAGGAAGCCGGAGGCTCGGGAAATATTTTTAGAGGATCTCAGTATTCATCTGGAGTTTATTAAAAATATTAGAGAGATCAGAACGGGAGCAGAAAAAATATTCGGGATTGATCGCGGGACGAAAATTCACCAGAAAACCGAAATCGCACAAATCAACCGGGAAGCTCGAGGTGGCCCTATCTGAGAGATCAGGACGTGCTGTCCTTCATCCAAGCATCTTAGTGTCTCCGTAGCACGACATGTCTCCGCAGGATGAAGCCTCACATGCAGCATGACACCCAAAGCACGACATGGCATCGTCTTGACACCCAG
>NW_026015842.1:0-5000 GCF_020379485.1 Brassica napus | reverse complement strand
GCGAGTATGAGTCCCAAGACGAGCCGATGTAGAGATGGCTGAATCAGGAGACGAGATAGTGGACTATGCTGAAACTGGTGAGCTGCTGGTGGTCAGACGAGCTCTCAGTGCTCTCTTTGATCCAGAAACCGTCCAACGAGAGAACATCTTCCATACTAGATGTAGTGTGGAAGGCAAGGTATGTAGTCTAATTATTGATGGTGGCTCTTGCACTAACGTGGCCAGCAGGTACCTTGTTGAAAAGTTAGGACTAGCAAAGTTGCCACACCCCAGGCCATACAAGCTCAAGTGGCTCAATGATGAGACGGAGCTTAAAATCTCGGAGCAAGTTGTTCTTTCCTTTAGTATTGGTAAGTACCAGGACCAGGTGAAGTGTGATGTGGTTCCTATGCAAGCCGGCCATCTGCTGTTAGGGAGGCCTTGGCATTTTGACAAGGAGACCATTCACCATGGGAGGACTAACATCTACAGCTTTACCCACAACAACAAGAAGCACAGCCTGGCTCCTCTCAGTCCACAAGAGGTGTACGAGATGCAGAGGGCCATGGATCAGTCTGGATTGTTTAGTAAAACTAACCTTTACATCTCTTCTAGTAAATTGATTAAATCATTGCAGCAAGACACACAGGTGCTACTAATGGTTTTCAAGGAAGGTGTTTTGCAGGTTTGAAGTACCACCAGATTGTCCAGCTGAGATGCAAGGACTAATGGACCAGTACAAGGACGTGTTCCCTGAAGAGATACCAGCCGGCTTACCACCCCTCCGAGGCATCGAACACATCAGATAGACTTTGTGCCAGGCGCCCCACTTCCAAACCGAGCCGCATACCGAGTCAATCCGGAGGAGGCTAAGGAGCTGGAGAGACAGGTCCAAGACCTCATGGACAAGGGGTATATTCGAGAGAGTCTCAGCCCATGTGCAGTACCCGTCCTATTGGTGCCTAAGAAGGATGGAACATGGCGTATGTGTGTTGATTGCCGAGCCATCAACAACATCACCATAAAATATCGGTACCCCATTCCTAGACTTGATGATATGTTAGATGAACTGAGTGGTTCCACAGTGTTTTCCAAGATTGATCTTAGGAGTGGTTATCACCAAGTTCGGATGAAGGAGGGAGACGAGTGGAAGACTGCTTTCAAGACCAAGCAAGGCTTGTATGAGTGGCTGGTGATGCCCTTCGGTCTTACCAACGCCCCTAGTACCTTCATGAGGCTTATGAACGAGGTTCTAAGGCCTTACATTGGTAAATTTGTGGTTGTCTATTTTGATGACATATTGATATAGTCAGTGCTTATCAGATCACATTAGTCATGTAGAACAGGTTTTGAAGGCTCTCAGGCAGGAAGGACTCTTTGCCAATCTCAAGAAGTGTGTATTTTGCACTGACCAGTTAATATTTTTAGGCTTTGTTGTGAGCTCACAGGGTTTGAAGGTCGATGAGGAGAAGATCAAGGCCATCCAAGACTGGCCCACACCGACCACTATTGGGCAAGTCCGAAGTTTCCATGGCCTAGCCAGCTTCTATAGGCGGTTTTTCAAGGACTTCAGCACCATTGCTGCACCCATGACCTCAGTGATCAAGAAGAATGTATCCTTTGTTTGGGGCCCTGCCCAAGAGGAGTCTTTCAACAAGCTTAAATATAGTTTAACTCATGCACCCGTTCTTACACTCCCTGATTTTAATACCTTTGAGATTGAGTGTGATGCATCAGGTACAGGCATTGGAGCTGTCCTCACTCAAGGGGGCCGACCAGCGGCATTCTTTAGTGAGAAACTGAGTGGAGCTGCCCTCAACTACCCAACCTATGACAAAGAGCTATACGCTCTAGTAAGGTCCCTTGAAACTTGGCAGCATTACCTTTTGTCTAAGGAATTTGTTATTCATACAGATCATGAGACACTTAAGCACTTGAGGGGACAGACCACACTCAAGAAGAGGCACGCCAGATGGCTCGAGTTCGTGGAGACCTTTCCTTATGTGATCAAGTACAAGAAGGGCAAGGACAATGTGGTGGCAGATGCACTGTCCCGGAGACACACTCTCATTGTGACCATGGAGGCCAAGATCATGGGTTTCGAACATATTAAAGAATCTTATGCCACTGATCTTGATTTTAATGAAGTTTTCAGGAACACTGAGAAGGGGGCTTTAGGGCCATACTACCAGCATGAGGGTTTTCCTGTTCAAGGAAAGAGGCTGTGCATTCCCAAAGGAGCCATGAGGGAACTGCTGGTTCGGGAGGCCCATGGTGGCGGCCTCATGGGACACTTTGGTCGGGACAAGACCCTGAGTGTCCTAACTGAACATTTTCTTTTGGCCAAACATGAAGAGGGATGTGGAGAGCATATGCGCCAAGTGCACTACTTGCCTCAAAACCAAGTCCAGGTCACATCCTTACCTTACGGTTACAAATGCCATTACCGATTCCTAACCACCCTTGGGTAGACATTTCTATGGACTTTGTGCTGGGTTTACCCAAGATAAACCACAAGGATTCAATTTTTGTAGTGGTAGACAGGTTCTCCAAGATGGCCCATTTCATACCCTGTAACACCACTAATGATGCCACTCAGACCGCCGACCTATTCTTCAAAGAAGTGGTCCGACTACATGGTGTTCCTCGGACCATTGTGTCTGACCGTGATACCAAGTTCCTCAGCCATTTCTGGAGGACACTATGGGGCAAGTTCGGAACCAAGCTACTATTCTCGACCACGTGCCATCCCCAGACCGACGGCCAGACTGAGGTAGTAAACCGTACGCTTTCTCAACTGTTGAGAGCTACGGTCGGTAAGAATTTAAGAAATTGGTTGTCTTGTTTGCCTTTTGTCGAGTTTGCTTATAACCATGCTAGGCACTCTACTACTAACCTGTCACCTTTTGAGATTGTTTATGGGTTTCAGCCAGAGACTCCTTTAGACTTCACCGAACTGCCCAGCTCCATGTACCGCAGTCGTGATGGGCCGCCAAGGCAGAGTTTGTTAAGAATATGCACCTAAAGGTCAAGGAGAGGATAGAAGCCAAGGCGGCTAAGGTCAAGGCCAAGTATGACCAGAAGAGGAGGAGGTACTGTTCGAACCCGGGGACTTGGTGTGGTTACACATGCGGCCCGAGAGGTTTCCAGAAGCCCGAAGTCCAAGCTCTCGCCTCGTGGGACAGGACCATTCCGCATCCTAAAGAAGATCAACGACAATGCCTATATCCTTGACCTCCCTGCTGAATTTAAAATTTCACATACTTTCAATGTCTCGGATTTGTCTCCTTTCCATGCAGATAGTGATGACTTTGCAGATGATGGGGTTCTGAGGCCAGAACCTCTTCAAGAGGGAGGGAATGATGAGGCCATCCAAGTAGAGGTTCCCATTGTTAGGCGCGGTCCGACTACCCGGAGTGGAACCAGGGCCTTGCGAGAAGGTTTCACCAAAGCTGTCCAGCATATCCTTGATCAAGATGGACAGACTGACCAGGACCAGCTGCTGATTGAGAAGATGGTCCAGTTGAAGATTCAAGATCAAGCCGGCCCAAAGGAGGTTCAGGACGCGACCGACCCGATCCAGTTCAGACTCAACCAAGCCGGACTTCTCATCTCCACATCCGAGCTTGGTCCAGACTCAGTTTCCATTTCATCCACTCCAACTCTTCCGGTTCTGAGATCTAGCCGACCACCAAGGGGAGTAGCATGTGTTGTACTCTTTTCCTCACCAGGTTTTGTCCCATTGGGTTTCTTGGTAAGGTTTAATGAGGCAACATGCAAGCATGCTATTAGCCTTGGTCTAAGCCATCTCAAACCGACAACCAGATGTCTGGTTTATTTTAATTTATTTGGTTTAGACTTTGGGCTAATGTTTCAGCCTCATTTTCGGCCAGCATGTTTAAGGCCTTTATCTTTGAGTCTCATAAGGGGTAAACCCTATATAACTCCATGAAGTTGGCGATTTTTGCCTAAGTCTTTTATGAAATAATTTGCCTTTGCAAACCTAAAACCCTAAGTCTTTTTCTGTGAGAAACAAGAGAGAGCAGCCGAATCTTATCAAGCTTCAAACCACCAAGCTTGTGGCGATTCTTCACCTCCATTCCATCCACCGATTTGCCTTGAGAGTGATACACATCCAGCAAGCCAAATCCCATAGCTATCCACCTCCATCCACTGTTCTGGTTGAGAGAGATACATCCAGCAACAAGGATCCATCCTCTTTTGTTTTGTTTTATCTTTCATCATATAGTTCTAGCTTTTTCCATTCATTATCAAAACTCATAAAAGTCATATTGCTTCTGTTCTTCATTGATCATATTGTTTTCTTCCTGTTCCTTATTTTGATTCATAAAAACTCATAAAAAAGTGCATCCTTTTTGTTTCAGGAACCAGATCGGCCAACTCCCAGCCCATCGCGACCGTCTAGCCGTCCCATAGCCGTCCGTCCGTCCTGTCCAGTCCGAGTTCCCGAACCTCAGACTGTCCGTCCGTGCAGACTGTTTCCTCCCGGCCTGTATCACCCCGGCGTCGAACACCAACTCAAACTGGTACGGACAAGGGGAAATCCGACGGTTTAATAAAACAAAGCATTGCGATGGTCCCTGCGGATGCTAACGCAATGTATTTGGCTCTGCCCAGTGCTCTGAAGGTCAAAGTGAAGAAATTCAACCAAGCGCGGGTAAACGGCGGAGTAACTATGACTCTCTTAAGGTACCAAATGCCGTCGTCATCTAATTAGTGACGCGCATGAATGGATAAAGAGATTCCCACTGTCCCTGTCTACTATCCAGCGAAACCACAGCCAAGGGAACGTGCTTGGCAGAATCACGGGGAAGAAAGACCCTTTGAGCTTGACTCTAATCGACTTTGTGAAATGACTTGAGAGGTGTAGAATAAGGGGGAGCTCCGCGCAAGTGAAATACCACTACTTTTAACGTTATTTTACTTACTCCGTAATCGGAGGCGGGGTAACAACCCCTTCTTTAGACCCCAAGACTCGCTCGCGGGTCAATCCGGGCGGA
>NW_026015841.1:105000-108091 GCF_020379485.1 Brassica napus | reverse complement strand
AGCTAATACGTGCAACAAACCCGACTTTCTGGAAGGGATGCATTTATTAGATAAAAGGTCGACGCGGGCTCGACGCATCATTCAAATTTCTGGCCCTATCAACTTTCGATGGTAGGATAGTGGTCCTACCATGGTGGTAACGGGTGAACGGAGAATAGGGTTCGATTCCGAGAGGGAGCCTGAGAAACGGCTACCACATCCAAGGAAGGCCAGGCGCGCAAATTAACCCAATCCTGACACGGGGAGGTAGTGACAATAAATAACAATACCGGGCTCTTTGAGTCTGGTAATTGGAATGAGTACAATCTAAATCCCTTAACGAGGATCCATTGGGAGGCAAGTCTGGTGCCAGCAGCCGCGGTAATTCCAGCTCCAATAGCGATATTTAAGTTGTTGCAGTTAAAAGCTCGTAGTTGAACCTTGGGATGGGTCGCCCGTCCGCCTTCGGTGAGCACCGGTCGGCTTGTCTCTTCTGTCGGCGATACGCTCCTGGCCTTAACTGGCCGGTCGTGCCTCCGGTGCTGTTACTTGAAGAAATAGAGTCTCAAGCAAGCCTACGCTCTGTATACATTAGCATGGGATAACATCATAGGATTTCGATCCTATTGTGTTGGCCTTCGGATCGGAGTAATGATTAACCAGGGACAGTCGGTGTGATAACCCGCCCTTCGGGATAAAATGGTCGAGCAAGGGAATGTCAGAATCTGAGCCAAGCTTTTGGGAGATTACATATCTGGAGTAATGTTGAGTTTTGATCACACAAAACTTAACATGGTTCGGAGAAGACAGAAGATTGGTCGAGCATCAACTTGATGATCGACCGCGGGGGGTACGGGCCAACGGAGAAGTTCGAAGTAGGATGTGGTCGAGAATGGATCGTGAGTGACCATGAGACATATTAAGCTGCTCTACCTTTCTTAGAAGAGTCTTAGATTGATCAGACGAAGATTTTGGAAGAATCACATTTTTGGAAGCACGACGGTTTAGAAGCTCGACGTTTCAGAAACCCGACGTTTCTTAGCACTAAGTTTTCCGTGAACTTCACATCTATCATCAGAATATTATTTCAGAGATATTATAATTTGGAAGCATGACGGGAGTAAGCAGGACGGGAAGCAAGCACGACGGGAAAACCCGAAGTTGGTCGAAAACCCTAATTTCGGTTTTTTGAAATTATTGGAGGAAGCCGGAGGCTCGGGAAATATTTTTAGAGGATCTCAGTATTCATCTGGAGTTTATTAAAAATATTTAGAGAATCAGAACGGGAGCAGAAAAATATTCGGGATTGATCGCGGGACGAAAATTCACCAGAAAGACCGAAATCGCACAAATCAACCGGGAAGCTCGAGGTGGCCCTATCTGAGAGATCAGGACGTGCTGTCCTTCATCCAAGCATCTTAGTGTCTCCGTAGCACGACATGTCTCCGCAGGATGAAGCCTCACATGCAGCATGACACCCAAAGCACGACATGGCATCGTCTTGACACCCAGAGGCCCGTGTGTCGCTATGCATGAGCTCCAGCCATGCTGAATGACATCTGGACGTGTTGCTGGCTTCTGGCATGCAGAGGAGTCATGCATGGTGACATTTGGACGCCCGTGTGTCGCTGCGCATGCGACCGGAAGCATGCGGGACGACACACAGGCGATGGAGTGGCACCATTTCAATGGTTGGCCATATCTATATAAACCCAGCTCCCCCAGCTCGTTTCATTCATTCCACACACTCAAACATCACTCTTAAACTTGGGCTAGAGAGAGAAAGTGAAGTAGAAAAAGGAAGTGAAGGATTTGGAGCTGTTTTGAAGAAGTTAGAGCAATTTTAAGAGCCATTGTTCTACCGAAAGTCCGAGAAGAAGATCCAGAAGTCCGAGGAGGTTCTGTCCAAGTCCTGATTCGTCCATACCAGTCCATTGAAGACGAGGCATTGGGTTTTGGCTAGGCTCTCTCCGATCAACCAGCTGCAAGAACACTGTGAGTTGGTTTGTTTGAGTTCCACTTGGAACTTAGGATAGATCGAGTTGCATATAGAGTAGTAATATCACACTGATGAATGATAGAGTCCTAGGGTTATTTTTATTTATGAACCGGACTCAGTTTAGCAAGGGCTAAGCTGAGATATAATGGAATTAAGACTGAGTTATAACCTGACTAGGACTAGGAATAGGATGCATCATGTTTTCTATTCTTGCGTGTTGATATGGTTGAGTGCAGGTTCCCGTTATCTTTAAAGATAGTTTCTCAGCGGGAGGCTGGACTATCTGGGTAACGGTTTGATTGTATTGTTTAGTATTGATATTATTGTTTAGTAGTTAGTACTAAGGGTCTTAGGCCATATAGGCCGGACTACTGGTACTATTGTTTGTGTTGTAGAGTCGAGTGTCTAGTTAGGATCTGGAACTTTATCTTTAGGTTAGGTTCTAGATTGAGTTTGTGTTGTGTGAGTGTGCCGACAGTATGTGCGTAACCCGCCCATACTAGGCTTGTTTGGGGTGATTAGTGTTTCCTCGCCCTCGTACCCAGCGGGTTCAAGGAAACCCCTTATTCGCTGGATCGGGAAGACTCAGAGAGACGGGATCATGGCCTATGGCTGAGTGATTACACGACGGTGTAATGTGGCAGTGACCCGAAGGACTGTGGGCTGTCGCGCGGTGACCCGAAGGACTGTGGGCCGCGGTCGGTTGAAAGTTCCTTCTTCTGGCCTTTGTGGTAGGAAGATAGGATATTGCCGATAGAGAGGAGGAACACGAAGTCACCAGGGCCCGGGGTAGTGTGTTGTGTTGTGTTAGAGTGTCGTAGAGGGTTATGGAACCCTCGAGTTAGCGTAGCACCGATATACGGTGTTACGAGTTAGATCGAGTCGTAGATACTCATAGTCTTATTATTGTGATTGTGTTTGTGGTTGATTGATTTGCTTGCAGGTTCTGACATTAAGTCCTAAGTCTGGCTTAGGTACCGGATTAGGCTTGGTGTGTATTTGGTTATTGTAGGCCTGACGTTGGCCTGTATGTGTTTGAGGGATTGCTTGTGAAGGGTGGTGGATATTAAAGCTATGCGGTATCATTGGTTGGCCGATCATGTTCTTGTTTGA
>NW_026015841.1:87500-90000 GCF_020379485.1 Brassica napus | reverse complement strand
AACAACAGTCCCAATCCAGTGAGGACAACTCGGACACTGACCGTACCGAACCAGAAGAGCCGCGGCGTGAACGAGCCGGACGTGGGAACCGACGGGAGTATCGGGTCCAAGGCGATGCAAGCCCGGTCCGAAGGAGATTCCGAGACGATGAAGTAGCTTGGCAAGGAGGCAAGGATCTCAAACTTACTCCTCCAACCTTTGCTGGAAAGGTTGACCCGGACGCCTACATTGAATGGGAGAGGCGCATGGAGTACATCTTTGAGTACTACCGCTATACCGAGGCCAAGAAGATCGCCTTAGCCGCAGCCCAACTGACGGACAATGCCCTAACCTGGTGGGACAGGGAAGTAGCCGTGGTTGGCAGAGTCTATAGGATTGAGACTTGGGATGAGATGCGAGCTAAGCTCCGTGCAAGGTATATTCCCTCATACTATCAGCGGGACTTACTAAAACGTTTTCGCAAGTTGTCTCAGGGTACTAGGTCCGTAGAGGAGTACTTTGAGGAGTTTGAGGCTCTCAAGAACAAGCTCAGGACGCGCGAGACCGAAGAGGTTATGATGGCTCAGTTCTTGGAAGGCCTTCAAGACCGCATCGCTCGCAAGGTGGAGAGGCAGACCTACGTCAACTTCAATGATCTCCTCCACTATGCCACAGGCCGAGCAGCACATTAAAAGGAAGAACGCCTCTAGTGCCAGGAACAAGACGCCATGGGCTTCATCCGGATCCAAGGGGGCTGAGAAGAACAAATCCATTGAAGTGGAAAACCGGTTCAAGAAGAGCCAAACCGACCAGTCCAAACCAGGTTCATCCGAACCAGGTAAGGGACAAACACAAGCTCAAAGAACTCGTGATATTACTTGTTTCAAATGTCAGGGGAAGGGGCACTACGCCAGGGACTGTCCGAACAAGCGTGTCATGATCCTTAAGGCAGACGGCGAGTATGAGTCCCAAGACGAGGCCGATGTAGAGATGGCTGACTCAGGAGACGAGATAGTGGACTATGCTGAAACTGGTGAGCTACTGGTGGTCAGACGAGCTCTCAGTGCTCTCTTTGATCCAGAAACCGTCCAACGAGAGAACATCTTCCATACTAGATGTAGCGTGGAAGGCAAGGTATGTAGTCTAATTATTGATGGTGGCTCTTGCACTAACGTGGCCAGCAGGTACCTTGTTGAAAAGTTAGGACTAGCAAAGTTGCCACACCCCAGGCCATACAAGCTCAAGTGGCTCAATGATGAGACGGAGCTTAAAATCTCGGAGCAAGTTGTTGTTTCCTTTTGTATTGGTAAGTACCAGGACCAGGTGAAGTGTGATGTGGTTCCTATGCAAGCCGGCCATCTACTGTTAGGGAGGCCTTGGCAGTTTGACAAGGAGACTATTCACCATGGGAGGACTAACATCTACAGCTTTACCCACAACAACAAGAAGCACAGCCTGGCTCCTCTCAGTCCACAAGAGGTGTACGAGATGCAGAGGGCCATGGATCAGTCTGGATTGTTTAGTAAAACTAACCTTTACATCTCTTCTAGTAAATTGATTAAATCATTGCAGCAAGACACACAGGTGCTACTAATGGTTTTCAAGGAAGGTTGTTTTGCAGGTTTTGAGGCACCAGATTGTCCAGCTGAGATGCAAGGACTAATGGACCAGTACAAGGACGTGTTCCCTGAAGAGATACCAGCCGGCTTACCACCCCTCCGAGGCATCGAACATCAGATAGACTTTGTGCCAGGCGCCCCACTTCCAAACCGAGCCGCATACCGAGTCAATCCGGAGGAGGCTAAGGAGCTGGAGAGACAGGTCCAAGACCTCATGGACAAGGGGTACATTCGAGAGAGTCTCAGCCCATGTGCAGTACCCGTCCTATTGGTGCCTAAGAAGGATGGAACATGGCGTATGTGTGTTGATTGCCGAGCCATCAACAACATCACCATAAAATATCGGTACCCCATTCCTAGACTTGATGATATGTTAGATGAACTGAGTGGTTCCACCGTGTTTTCCAAGATTGATCTTAGGAGTGGCTATCACCAAGTTCGGATGAAGGAGGGAGACGAGTGGAAGACTGCTTTCAAGACCAAGCAAGGCTTGTATGAGTGGCTGGTGATGCCCTTTGGTCTTACCAACGCCCCTAGTACCTTCATGAGGCTTATGAACGAGGTTCTAAGGCCTTACATTGGTAAATTTGTGGTTGTCTATTTTGATGACATATTGATCTATAGTCAGTGCTTATCCGATCACATTAGTCATGTAGAACAGGTTTTGAAGGCTCTCAGGCAGGAAGGACTCTTTGCCAATCTCAAGAAGTGTGTATTTTGCACTGACCAGTTAATATTTTTAGGCTTTGTTGTGAGCTCACAGGGTTTGAAGGTCGATGAGGAGAAGATCAAGGCCATCCAAGACTGGCCCACACCGACCACTATTGGGCAAGTCCGAAGTTTCCATGGCCTAGCCAGCTTCTATAGGCGGTTTGTCAAGGACTTCAGCACCATTGCTGCAC
>NW_026015841.1:55000-65000 GCF_020379485.1 Brassica napus | reverse complement strand
TGAGGCTCTCAAGAACAAGCTCAGGACGCGCGAGACCGAAGAGGTTATGATGGCTCAGTTCTTGGAAGGCCTTCAAGACCGCATCGCTCGCAAGGTGGAGAGGCAGACCTACGTCAACTTCAATGATCTCCTCCACTATGCCACACAGGCCGAGCAGCACATTAAGAGGAAGAACGCCTCTAGTGCCAGGAACAAGACGCCATGGCCTTCATCCGGATCCAAGGGGGCTGAGAAGAACAAATCCATTGAAGTGGAAAACCGGTTCAAGAAGAACCAAACCGACCAGTCCAAACCAGGTTCATCCGAACCAGGTAAGGGACAAACACAAGCTCAAAGAACTCGTGATATTACTTGTTTCAAATGTCAGGGGAAGGGGCACTACGCCAGGGACTGCCCGAACAAGCGTGTCATGATCCTTAAGGCAGACGGCGAGTATGAGTCCCAAGACGAGGCCGATGTAGAGATGGCTGAATCAGGAGACGAGATAGTGGACTATGCTGAAACTGGTGAGCTGCTGGTGGTCAGACGAGCTCTCAGTGCTCTCTTTGATCCAGAAACCGTCCAACGAGAGAACATCTTCCATACTAGATGTAGTGTGGAAGGCAAGGTATGTAGTCTAATTATTGATGGTGGCTCTTGCACTAACGTGGCCAGCAGGTACCTTGTTGAAAAGTTAGGACTAGCAAAGTTGCCACACCCCAGGCCATACAAGCTCAAGTGGCTCAATGATGAGACGGAGCTTAAAATCTCGGAGCAAGTTGTTGTTTCCTTTAGTATTGGTAAGTACCAGGACCAGGTGAAGTGTGATGTGGTTCCTATGCAAGCCGGCCATCTGCTGTTAGGGAGGCCTTAGCATTTTGACAAGGAGACCATTCACCATGGGAGGACTAACATCTACAGCTTTACCCACAACAACAAGAAGCACAGCCTGGCTCCTCTAAGTCCACAAGAGGTGTACGAGATGCAGAGGGCCATGGATGTGACACCCCCGATCGTAGATAACCGGAAATGACACGGTCGATGTTCCCTGATGGTCGACCCGAGGTTCTCGAAATAAATCCGATCACCTTAGACCAACAACCAAAGAACACAGACACTCCTATCGGATATTACTCTAGGCTTTTCAACCCGATAAAGCAATATTCGATAGTTAGTTCGTCCCGGACAAGGACTAATATCATATGAGAACTCGTGATTTATAAACATCTTTTATACATTATTTATTTACTTTAAACATCTTACAAACTGTTATAGTTTACCCTACGGCCTATCGCCCAACAACGTTTTAAGTAAATATACATCAAAACGTACGTTGCAAGGACAACAAAATACTACCGCTGGTTGGCCGCTCCTTCCGTCCAAAAGATTTAAGTGTCTCCCGCCTAAGGTTTACCTGCACACACAAATGAGTCATGAGCAACTAGTTTACTCAGTGAATCTAGAATCACAACACAATCAATAACAATCAAGCAATTATCAATGCATATACATGATCATGCAAGTACTAGTACTATACTTTAATATCGATCATCATTGTGAATTCTTATTTTAAACATCACTTCCACAACACCCGCCCGTTACCATACTCATATAATACAATATATATACTAGACCCGAGAAACCACTAAGGCTAACCGAGACTAGTGAGTTAGCATCACCATCATTGTCGAATGTCCGGTATGGACAATCCGACACTGCATCGTCATGCAGTACACGGTCTCCAGGGAGCTACCCCATCATCGTGTCTTCATGACCTTGTTCCGTTCGCAGGACCAAGTCACGGTAATGCGGGGGCTTTAGGGATAGTGAATATAACAAGACTTCACATGATTTTACTTCCATAATTATTCCAAAATTAATCCTTAATTAATTATAATTAACTCTTAACTAATCCTAGATTAATCCTTAATTAATCTCATATTAATCCTTAATTAATCCAAGATTAGTACTTAATTAATCCAAGATTAGTACTCAATTAATCTCAGATTAATTTTCAATTAAACCAAGATTAATTCTTAATTAAACCATGATTAATCCATAATCAAAACCATGATTATTTCATAGTTAAGATTAGTACTTGAGAACAAGTACTAAGATTAGGATTAACCTCACTTTAAAATTATTCATTAAGTGTAAGTGTTTACCATGAGTAAACACAACACAATTCTTAAATATTCAGACACTTTACTAACTTAATCAAGGACTCATTCATGATCTATCTCAACATCTGTCTAGACTCACCTAAAGAACAGTCTTGAAACTGGCTTGGACAAGACTTAAGTTCCTCTTGAACAAAGCTGAATGGACCTGAGAATGGACAAGGTTCTGATCGGTTACTATGGTTAACTCAACAACTCATCTGACTCACTTGATTGTGGCTTACCAAGAGACTGAATGGATAGGATGGGACTAGCAAAGCTCCACACCTTAGCTGATCAAAACAGGGTAAGGTTGGGTTCAGAACATCAACAATCCGACAGTTCGGTTCAAGCTAAACAACTTAAATCAAATCAGTTCAAGCTCGGTTCCTTTCATACCAGATCAGATCAGTTCAGTTCTATTCAGTTAACAACAGTTCAAGACAAGATCAGACTGAGTTTAGTTTCGTTTCTCCAATCAATCCATAACAGCTTAGCAAACTGTTTTAGGAGATGGATTCAAACCGAAACTAAACAAGAACTGAACTGTATCATAACTTATACAACTGATCCGACCAAGATCTAAGGTAGCCATGAACTGTTCTGATCAGATACTGACTGAGGCTAGGAGACCAAAGCTTACCAAGATGAACTAAAGGACTAGATGGCCTCAGCTGATCCTCTTCTCCATGGTAAGCTTGCAGCTGAACTGATCAAAGAGAAAGATCAAGGCCTGATCATGATCTGAACTGAACTAGGTCTAGGTTTTTATTTTAAAATCTCACCTTCTGATCTTTCTCAAAGCAACAGACTGGTCTAGGGTTGAAGATTAGATCACCAAGAATTGTTTCTTGATTTATTTTCCTAATTTTCTCACTGATTTTTCTGTTCTTCTTTCTCTCTTTCTCTCTGAAATTCTCTAGGTTTTTCTGTAGGTTTCAGAACGTGGGAAGCAGCTGGAGGAGGGTTAAATACAAGCTGTGGTTGCTTCACCTGAGGGTTTAGCTCATAACAAAGCTTGGCTGAGAGCAGACAGCTGGCAACCTGTTTCATCATCTACACCATACTGTCCTTTCCCTCCCATGAAGTAGTTTCCAGCCAATCATAAATAATTAAAGGAGGAAGCAAGCACACAGGCAGCTTGTGATTGTCATGTGCCATTTACTGAAGAAGCTAAGCAAGCAGGCAGGTGCAAGTCATGTGATTAAAGACTGAGCAAGCAGGCTGGTGGAAGACATGAGTCTGGTCCAAAATTACTTGTAGCAGTTGGTTGATAATTTCCAATAATTTTTAACTAAATATTCCTTGTCTTTGGCTCTCGTCTTGTTCTCGGAAAATCTCTTCCAGTTTAATAAAAATTCGACC
The DNA here is from genome assembly GCF_020379485.1 of Brassica napus. Taxonomy (NCBI): domain Eukaryota; kingdom Viridiplantae; phylum Streptophyta; class Magnoliopsida; order Brassicales; family Brassicaceae; genus Brassica; species Brassica napus. Next base: position 61,497 of record NW_026015841.1, on the reverse strand, counting down.
AAAATATTTAAGACTCGACCAAACTATCAAGTGAAGGTCTTTCAACCACAAGACAGTCCCGTCGAGAAATTAATCTACCGGGTCGATTTTTATTTTTATTAATCATGGTCGAACCAACTAAAAACTGGTTGAGCGGGATTTTTCTCTACCAAAAATTTATTGGCTCGTGAGGGTTATTACACTCTTCCCCCCTTAAAAGAATTCGTCCCGAATTCTCAAAATACAAGTGTACACCTTTACTGGACGACTGGGGTATCTGAGAAGAGTTCTAGGTAATCAGCTCGGAACTTATCTTCATCCTTCCATGTTATAACAACTCTCTGTCACTTTTCCCAAAATACTTAAACTTGCGAAATTTCCCTATTCTTCTATTTATTGAAACGATGTTCGCCTATTCGCAAAGGACCTTCAGGATAGGTGAGGTTAGGTTGCAAGTTCTCTGGTCGCTGCGGCTCGACCATATTCGGATCTGGTATATGCTTACATAGCATCGATACATGAAATACCGGATGCATAGGCATATCAGGTGGAAGTTCTAGTCTATAGGCTAGTTCTCCAACTCTAGCGACAATTCGGTATGGTGCCTTTGCTATTGCAGCGGATCCGGGTTCTAAGGTTATACTAAAGGCGTTACTCCTAGACGGCGACAATCCCTCTAATGCCTTAAACACGTCCTCATATTCTCTGACTACTGGTATTTCTTCCATGTTCTGCTCTTTCTCGTCTTCTACTGGTCCAACAACTAAGGTCACTAAGTATACTTCTTCACCCTTCTCCAAAAGGTTTTCAATTCTCAGTGCTAACACTAATGACGCTCCAACACTTGGTACTATGCCATGGTAAGCTAAAGGGGGTTGGGTATCTCTCTCGAAAACAATCTTCCTTCGACCACAATCAAGGTTAGCTCGGTAACTTGACAGCCAATCACCTTCAGTTTCAAGAACTTGATCTCCAGGAGAACGGGAATGGATAAATTCACCTTAGTGAATTCTCCATCGAATCATGATGCTACTTCGGGAGCTACAAAACTATGTGTTGCTCCCAAATCGAAAAGGATGTGGGCGGATATTCCACCCACAAGCAAAGTCGCTGACAATAATTGACTTTCCCTTCAATTACTTACTCAACAACTTTATACTATTTTTTATTTATATCACCAATTTACCAATCATTTAAAAATTATGCAACACTCAATTGGTTAGGAAAACAAACCTGAAATCGGACCCTGAGGTGGTCCGGATGGTCCTGGTAACTCTAAAGCATAAGCCCTACCAGCAGTGGCTTGACGCTTAGCAGGAGGTAAGGGTAAAGGTGGGTTAACTGGTACAACGGGTTGAGCACTCGTAACAACAGGCTGAGCAAGATGAGTGTGTGGACATGATGTCGCGTAATGTCCTCGCTCTCCACACGTGAAACAAGTGATGTGAGATGGTACAGCCGGTTGGAACTGTCCCACGGTCGGACAATCTCTCCTAACATGGCCCAGCTGGCCACAAGTGAAACAAGTTGGGGTTCTAGGTCTAGGATCTCCAGATCGACCTCCCCGAAAAGCTCTACCTCCCCGTCCTCGCGGCATAGGAGAATGTGGCTGAGGCTGACTTTGAACGGATGGACGTCTAGGTTGTGCAGAATGGCTAGAAGAAGCTCTCTCAGCAGCAATGGCCTCCTCCACGTTCACAGCACGCTCAACAAGATCAGCAAGCCTATGAAACTCTACTGCCTCAAGTCTGCTCCTGATATATGGGTTAAGTCCTCGAAGGAACTTACGGATAATCATCATCTCGTCCTCTCGACCATAGTGGACATATTTCCTGAGACGGGTGAACTCTGCCTCATACTTCCTAACAGATAATCCTCCCTGAACTAGCTCCATGAATTTAATCTCCAATCGATCACGGGCTTCCGGTGGGAAGTACTTTCGAACGAACGCTGTACGGAAGTCAGCCCAACTCAGATTGAAGTCTCCAAAGTTCCTCTCTACGCATAACCACCAACTGATGGCGTCCTTCTCCAGATAGTAAACAGCCACGTCCTTCTTGAATTCTACCGGACAACGGGTTGCAGCAAAGTTCTGCTCGAGATTGTGCAGCCATGCATCAGCTTCAAAGGGATCAGTACCTCCCTGGTAACGCTTCGTCCCCAAGTTCTTCATAATCATGACTATCTTCAGAAAGTCCGGATGAGAAGTGGTAGGTACTGGAGCTGGCTGAGTACGCTGTGCTTCACGCTGTGCATTCAATGCTTGATGTTGCAAATTCACCATCTCAGCCATCAGTTCTAGAAGTGCTATTATAGCTGGATCAGTTGGCGCTGGTTGAGGTTGTGCTGCCGGAATAGGTGCGGCAGGGGCCGGTGGAATATGAGCGGCAGGAGATGCAGGAGCTGCGTAATGATCTCCGTGCACTGGACTATCGTGTACCACATCCACCTCGATGTCCATAAAATACGGGTCTGGAGACAATGGCATGTGCACCGGTGTCTGATTATATGACCCTTCAGACGGGTCAGTCTCAAAGCTAGATCCCGAAGGTGTAGCATCAAAGCTAGCAGTCGGAAGTGGTGTCGGAGTAGATGGCGGCGAAGAGTCTGAAGATGATGAAATCGAAATTGGGAGGTTTGGACCTCCACGGCGTCCAAAGAGTGCTCTTCTCGGTGGCATCTGCAACGAAAGATCATGGTAAGTTTCTACCCAGGTCTATCTATTTCTAAAAGAAGGAACAAACCAGCATATCCTAATTATCCTTGCGACACATTTTCGACTCGAAAATTATTTGAAACAAGTCCCATTCAAGCATCGTATAACCATGCTCTGATACCACCTTTGTGACACCCCCGATCGTAGATAACCGGAAATGACACGGTCGATGTTCCCTGATGGTCGACCCGAGGTTCTCGAAATAAATCCGATCACCTTAGACCAACAACCAAAGAACACAGACACTCCTATCGGATATTACTCTAGGCTTTTCAACCCGATAAAGCAATATTCGATAGTTAGTTCGTCCCGGACAAGGACTAATATCATATGAGAACTCGTGATTTATAAACATCTTTTATACATTATTTATTTACTTTAAACATCTTACAAACTGTTATAGTTTACCCTACGGCCTATCGCCCAACAACGTTTTAAGTAAATATACATCAAAACGTACGTTGCAAGGACAACAAAATACTACCGCTGGTTGGCCGCTCCTTCCGTCCAAAAGATTTAAGTGTCTCCCGCCTAAGGTTTACCTGCACACACAAATGAGTCATGAGCAACTAGTTTACTCAGTGAATCTAGAATCACAACACAATCAATAACAATCAAGCAATTATCAATGCATATACATGATCATGCAAGTACTAGTACTATACTTTAATATCGATCATCATTGTGAATTCTTATTTTAAACATCACTTCCACAACACCCGCCCGTTACCATACTCATATAATACAATATATATACTAGACCCGAGAAACCACTAAGGCTAACCGAGACTAGTGAGTTAGCATCACCATCATTGTCGAATGTCCGGTATGGACAATCCGACACTGCATCGTCATGCAGTACACGGTCTCCAGGGAGCTACCCCATCATCGTGTCTTCATGACCTTGTTCCGTTCGCAGGACCAAGTCACGGTAATGCGGGGGCTTTAGGGATAGTGAATATAACAAGACTTCACATGATTTTACTTCCATAATTATTCCAAAATTAATCCTTAATTAATTATAATTAACTCTTAACTAATCCTAGATTAATCCTTAATTAATCTCATATTAATCCTTAATTAATCCAAGATTAGTACTTAATTAATCCAAGATTAGTACTCAATTAATCTCAGATTAATTTTCAATTAAACCAAGATTAATTCTTAATTAAACCATGATTAATCCATAATCAAAACCATGATTATTTCATAGTTAAGATTAGTACTTGAGAACAAGTACTAAGATTAGGATTAACCTCACTTTAAAATTATTCATTAAGTGTAAGTGTTTACCATGAGTAAACACAACACAATTCTTAAATATTCAGACACTTTACTAACTTAATCAAGGACTCATTCATGATCTATCTCAACATCTGTCTAGACTCACCTAAAGAACAGTCTTGAAACTGGCTTGGACAAGACTTAAGTTCCTCTTGAACAAAGCTGAATGGACCTGAGAATGGACAAGGTTCTGATCGGTTACTATGGTTAACTCAACAACTCATCTGACTCACTTGATTGTGGCTTACCAAGAGACTGAATGGATAGGATGGGACTAGCAAAGCTCCACACCTTAGCTGATCAAAACAGGGTAAGGTTGGGTTCAGAACATCAACAATCCGACAGTTCGGTTCAAGCTAAACAACTTAAATCAAATCAGTTCAAGCTCGGTTCCTTTCATACCAGATCAGATCAGTTCAGTTCTATTCAGTTAACAACAGTTCAAGACAAGATCAGACTGAGTTTAGTTTCGTTTCTCCAATCAATCCATAACAGCTTAGCAAACTGTTTTAGGAGATGGATTCAAACCGAAACTAAACAAGAACTGAACTGTATCATAACTTATACAACTGATCCGACCAAGATCTAAGGTAGCCATGAACTGTTCTGATCAGATACTGACTGAGGCTAGGAGACCAAAGCTTACCAAGATGAACTAAAGGACTAGATGGCCTCAGCTGATCCTCTTCTCCATGGTAAGCTTGCAGCTGAACTGATCAAAGAGAAAGATCAAGGCCTGATCATGATCTGAACTGAACTAGGTCTAGGTTTTTATTTTAAAATCTCACCTTCTGATCTTTCTCAAAGCAACAGACTGGTCTAGGGTTGAAGATTAGATCACCAAGAATTGTTTCTTGATTTATTTTCCTAATTTTCTCACTGATTTTTCTGTTCTTCTTTCTCTCTTTCTCTCTGAAATTCTCTAGGTTTTTCTGTAGGTTTCAGAACGTGGGAAGCAGCTGGAGGAGGGTTAAATACAAGCTGTGGTTGCTTCACCTGAGGGTTTAGCTCATAACAAAGCTTGGCTGAGAGCAGACAGCTGGCAACCTGTTTCATCATCTACACCATACTGTCCTTTCCCTCCCATGAAGTAGTTTCCAGCCAATCATAAATAATTAAAGGAGGAAGCAAGCACACAGGCAGCTTGTGATTGTCATGTGCCATTTACTGAAGAAGCTAAGCAAGCAGGCAGGTGCAAGTCATGTGATTAAAGACTGAGCAAGCAGGCTGGTGGAAGACATGAGTCTGGTCCAAAATTACTTGTAGCAGTTGGTTGATAATTTCCAATAATTTTTAACTAAATATTCCTTGTCTTTGGCTCTCGTCTTGTTCTCGAAAAATCTCTTCCAGTTTAATAAAAATTCGACCAAAATATTTAAGACTCGACCAAACTATCAAGTGAAGGTCTTTCAACCACAAGAGAGTCCCGTCGAGAAATTAATCTACCGGGTCTATTTTTATTTTTATTAATCATGGTCGAACCAACTAAAAACTGGTTGAGCGGGATTTTTCTCTACCAAAAATTTATTGGCTCGTGAGGGTTATTACAATGGATCAGTCTGGATTGTTTAGTAAAACTAACCTTTACATCTCTTCTAGTAAATTGATTAAATCATTGCAGCAAGACACACAGGTGCTACTAATGGTTTTCAAGGAAGGTTGTTTTGCAGGTTTTGAAGTACCAGATTGTCCAGCTGAGATGCAAGGACTAATGGACCGGTACAAGGACGTGTTCCCTGAAGAGATACCAGCCGGCTTACCACCCCTCCGAGGCATCGAACATCAGATAGACTTTGTGCCAGGCGCCCCACTTCCAAACCGAGCCGCATACCGAGTCAATCCGGAGGAGGCTAAGGAGCTGGAGAGACAGGTCCAAGACCTCATGGACAAGGGGTATATTCGAGAGAGTCTCAGCCCATGTGCAGTACCCGTCCTATTGGTGCCTAAGAAGGATGGAACATGGCGTATGTGTGTTGATTGCCGAGCCATCAACAACATCACCATAAAATATCGGTACCCCATTCCTAGACTTGATGATATGTTAGATGAACTGAGTGGTTCCACAGTGTTTTCCAAGATTGATCTTAGGAGTGGTTATCACCAAGTTCGGATGAAGGAGGGAGACGAGTGGAAGACTGCTTTCAAGACCAAGCAAGGCTTGTATGAGTTGCTGGTGATGCCCTTCGGTCTTACCAACGCCCCTAGTACCTTCATGAGGCTTATGAACGAGGTTCTAAGGCCTTACATTGGTAAATTTGTGGTTGTCTATTTTGATGACATATTGATTTATAGTCAATGCTTATCAGATCACATTAGTCATGTAGAACAGGTTTTGAAGGCTCTCAGGCAGGAAGGACTCTTTGCCAATCTCAAGAAGTGTGTATTTTGCACTGACCAGTTAATATTTTTAGGCTTTGTTGTGAGCTCACAGGGTTTGAAGGTCGATGAGGAGAAGATCAAGGCCATCCAAGACTGGCCCACACCGACCACTATTGGGCAAGTCCGAAGTTTCCATGGC
>NW_026015841.1:0-47500 GCF_020379485.1 Brassica napus | reverse complement strand
AGTGCGCACAGGACGTCTGTGGGTGTCTGTCAGCACACACAGGACGTCCGTGTGTGTCCATCAGCACACACATGATGTCTGTGGCTGTCCGTGTGTGTCCGTGTGTGTCCGTCAGCACACACAGGACGACCGTGGCTGTCCATCAGTACATATGAGCACTCTGGTCCTTGGACTCAGCACGCTGGCCCTTGCCGTGGACTGTTCGGGTGATTTTGGCCCACGTGGGCTGTCTGTTCAGTACACACAAGACGTCCGTGGGTCTCCGTCAGCACACATAGGACGTCCGTGTGTGTCCGTCAGCACACACAGGACATCTGTGGCTGTCCGTGTGTGTCCGTCAGCACACACAGGACGACCATGGCTGTCCATCAGTACATATGAGCATGCTGGTCCTTGGACTCAGCACGCTGGCCCTTCCCGTGGACAGTTCGGGTTATTTTGGCCCACGTGGGCTCTCTGTTCAGTACACACAGGACGTCCGTGGGTGTCCCTCTGAACACACAGGACGTCCGTGTGTGCCCGTGTGTGTCCGTCAGCACACACAGGACTTCCGTGTGCTGTCCATGTGTGTCCGTCAGCACACACAAGACCTCCGTGGCTTTCCATCAGTACGGATATCAGCACGCTGGTCCTTGGACTCACCATGCTGGCCCTTCCCGGGGACTGTTTGGGAGAGTTTGGCCCACGTGGGCTGTCTGTTCAGTACACACAGGACGTCTGTGGGTGTCCGTCAGCACACACAGGACGTCCGTGGGTGTCCGTCAGCACACACAGGACGTCCGTGTGTGTCCGTAAACACACACAAGACATCCTTGGCTAGCCGTGTGTGTCCGTCTGCACACACAGGACGTCCGTGGCTGTCCATCAGTACACATATCAGCACGTTGGTCCTTGGACTCAGCACGCTGACCCTTCCCGAGGACTGTTCATGTGATTTTGGCCCACGTGACCTGTCTGTTCAGGTTATACAGGACGTCTGTGGGTGTCCGCTAGCACACACAGGACGTCTGTGGCTGTCCGTGAGCGTCCGTGTGTGTATTTTTGTGTCTGTCAGCACCCACAGGACGTCCGTGGCTGTCCATCAGTACACATATCAGCACGTTGGTCCTTGGACTCAGCACGCTGACCCTTCCCGTGGACTGTTCGGGTGATTTTGGCCCACGTGACCTGTCTGTTTAGGTTATACAGGACGTCTGTGGGTGTCCGCTAGCACACACAGGACGTCTGTGGCTGTCCGTGAGTGTCCGTGTGTGTATTTCTGTGTCTGTCAGCACACACAGGACGTCCGTGGCTGTCCATCAGTACACATATCAGCACGTTGGTCCTTGGACTTAGCACGCTGGCCCTTCCCGTCGACTGTTTGTGTTGTAGGCACGGGTCGGAGGGTCGAACGGACGGACGGACGGACTGACTGATGGCCGTTCCGCGGTTCATTCTTGCCACGGATGGATGGTACTGGCCGGCTTATCTCTTGCTTGTGTTCGAACCTGAAACAGATAGGAACCTTTAGTGAGTTTTCAACAGGAACAAGAACATAAACTAGATATGATTCTTTTGGTTTTTATGGAATTGGTTGAATGAAATCTAAAACAAAAGATAGAGAAAGGAATAGATTGGCGGATGGGATCTGCTGCTGGACGTATGTCTCTCTCAGCAAGATGCCCAGGTCGGACAGGAAGATAGGTATGGATCCGGCTCTTGCTGGACGTATGTCTCTCTCAAGATTCGGACAAGGAATGGAATGGATCGAAGGACGCCACAAAGAACAATGGATCGGCTCTTTGATATGTCACACGGCTGCTCTCAATGTTTCACACAACTGAAAGACTTAGGGTTTCTTTGCTAAAGCAAAAACGATTTTTCATAAAAGACTTAGCCGAAAAGTTGGCAACTACAAGGGTTTAAATAGATGTTCCTTACTGGACTTAAAGATTAAAAAGGCCTAGACAAATGGCCAAAGTCTTAACCGAAATAAAAATAAAGAAAACAATAGACCGGTCGCGGTTTGAGATGTCCGGATCAGAACTCATAGTATGCTTGCTTGTTGCCTCATTAAAACCTTTCGGGAAAACCCAGTGGGACAAAACCTCGATAAGGAAAAAGAGTACAACACATACTACTCCTTCTGATGGTCGGCTATATCTCTGAACCGGAAGCAAGTTGGTTGGATGGATTGAGTATGAAGGTGGAAATGGTCAGGCCGGCTTCATTCTGGCCGATGGAGGAGAACTGGCTCGAATGGACAGGGTCTGGAACCTCTAGTGGTTCACCGGTGTCTTCCAGCTTCAAGTCAGACAACTCCTGGATCAATAGTTGCTTGAACCCGGTTTGTTCCTGTGCAAGCAACTCCTGGACAGCTTTGGCAAATCCAGCTCTTATAACTCTTGAACCGGACCTTGTGGTAGGGCCTTTGCGGATAATGGGAACCTCAGTCGTGGGTACTACAACATCCCCTCCCTCTTGAACAGGTTCTGTCCTCAGAACATCTCCATCATCTGCAATATAAGGAGACAAATCAGATACATTGAACGTTCGGGAAACTTGGAACTCACCTGGCAGTTCTAGCCGGTAGGCATTGTCATTGATCCGATCGAGCACTCGGAATGGTCCATCTCCCCGTGGGGATAATTTGCTCTTCCTCTCTTCCGGAAACCGTTCTGGCCTCATGTGGAGCCACACCCAGTCGCCTGGCTGGAAGATAACTTCTGTGCGCCCCTTGTTGAGCTTAATCCGGTTCCTTTCAGCCTTCTTCTCCAAAGTCTCCTTGACTTGCCGGTGCATGTTCTTTACAAACTCAGCCTTTTTGTCACCACTCTGGCTGACTTGCATGGCTGGGGGCAATGCGGCTAGGTCCATGGGCGTCTCTGGTCTAAAGCCGTACACGATCTCAAAAGGGGAGAGGTTAGTAATAGAGTGCCTTGCATGGTTATAAGCAAACTCAATGAAAGGCAAACAACTCAGCCAGTTTTTAAGATTCTTACCCACCGTAGCCCTCAATAACTGAGAGAGTGTACGGTTTACTACCTCGGTCTGTCCATCAGTCTGTGGATGGCAAGTGGTCGAGAAAAGGAGCTTGGTTCCAAGCTTTTTCCACAATGTCCTCCAGAAGTGGCTGAGAAATTTTGTGTCTCGGTCGGACACGATGGTACGAGGCACTCCATGTAAACGCACCACTTCCTTGAAGAAGAGATCAGCGGTTTGGCTTGCGTCATTGGTTTTGGAACACGGAATGAAGTGTGCCATCTTGGAGAACCTGTCCACTACAACAAAAATAGAATCCTTGTGTTCTATCTTGGGCAAGCCCAGCACAAAGTCCATAGACAGATCGACCCACGGTGCAATAGGAATAGGTAAAGGCATGTGTAAACCATAAGGATGCGACCTGGATTTGGTTTTGAGACAGACAGTGCACTTGGAGCAAAGGCTCTCGACGTAGCGCCTCATCCGGGGCCAATAGAAGTGGTCGGACAGGACACTCAGAGTTTTGTCCCGACCGAAATGCCCCATCAATCCACCCCCATGAGCTTCTCTGGTCAGTAAATCTCGCATGGAACCATGAGGGATACACAGGCGTTTCTCCTTGAAGAGGAATCCGTCCTGCTGATAGAATGGACCCATGGCTCCCTTAGCCGTGTTACTGTAAAGCTCAGAAAAATCAGGGTCAGTTTCATAAGATATTTTGAGTTGCTCAAAACCCATGATCTTAGCCTCCATGGTGGTAATGAGTGTGTGGCGCCGGGATAGGGCGTCGGCCACTATGTTGTCCTTTCCCTTCTTGTACTTGATCACATAAGGAAAAGTTTCCACGAACTCCAGCCACCTAGCATGCCTCTTCTTAAGTGTGGTCTGGCCCCTCAAATGCTTAAGAGTCTCATGATCTGTATGAATAATAAACTCTTTAGACAAAAGATAATGTTGCCAAGTTTCAAGCGACCTTACTAGAGCATATAGCTCTTTATCATAGGTGGGGTAATTGAGGGCGGCTCCACTCAATTTCTCACTGAAAAAGGCCACTGGCCGTCCTCCTTGGGTCAGCACGGCTCCTATTCCTGTCCCTGAAGCATCACACTCAATCTCAAAAGGTTTATCAAAGTTAGGAAGAGTTAGAACCGGTGCATGTGTCAAGCTATATTTAAGCCTGTTGAAAGACTCCTCTTGGGCAGGGCCCCAAGCAAAGGTTACATTCTTCTTGATCACGGAGGTCATTGGGGCGGCAATGGTACTGAAGTCCTTCACAAATCGTCGATAGAAACTGGCCAGTCCATGGAAGCTGCGGATATGTCCGATCGTGGTTGGAGTCGGCCAGTCTTGTATCGCCTTGATCTTCTCTTCATCAACCTTCAGTCCCTGTGAACTCACAACAAAGCCTAAAAATACCAATTGATCAGTGCAGAATACACATTTCTTAAGGTTAGCATAAAGGCCTTCTTGCCTTAAGGCTTTCAAAACCTGTTCTAGGTGTCCCATGTGTTCAGTTAAAGACCTGCTGTAAATCAAGATATCATCAAAGTATACAACCACGAATTTACCAATGTAAGGTCGGAGGACCTCATTCATGAGTCTCATGAAGGTGCTAGGGGCGTTGGTAAGGCCAAACGGCATCACCAGCCACTCGTATAGACCTTGCTTGGTCTTGAAGGCGGTTTTCCACTCATCTCCTTCCTTCATGCGGACTTGATGGTATCCACTCCTGAGATCAATCTTAGAAAACACAACAGACCCACTCAGTTCATCCAACATATCATCTAATCTAGGTATAGGGTACCGATATTTGATGGTTATGTTGTTGATGGCTCGGCAGTCCACACACATGCGCCATGACCCATCTTTCTTAGGCACTAGTAGGACCGGGACTGCACAGGGGCTAAGGCTCTCGCGGATGTAGCCTTTGTCCATGAGATCTTGGACCTGCCGTTCCAGCTCCTTAGCTTCCTCAGGGTTGACACGGTAAGCGGCTCGGTTTGGTAGTGGCGCGCCGGGTACAAGATCGATCTGATGTTCTATGCCACGGATAGGGGGCAAACCGGCAGGGATCTCGTCAGGGAAGACATCCTTGTAACGTCCCATGAGGTCTTGTACTACGTCCGGTACTTCAGGAGCTTCTAAACCTGCAAAACAACCTTCCTTAAAGATCATTAGTAGCACCTGTGTCTCACGTTGTAATGATTTAAGCACTTGTCCAGAAGTCATGTAAAGGTTAGTGTTACTTACCTGGCCGGACTGCGTCATTGCCTTCTGCATATCATGAACTTCTTGAGGGCTGAGAGGTGCTAGGCTGTGCTTCTTGTTGTTGTGGACGAAACTGTAGATGTTGGTGCGGCCATGGTGAAGTGTCTCCTTGTCAAACTGCCATGGCCTTCCGAGAAGTATATGGCCGGCTTGCATGGGCACAACATCACACTTGACCTGGTCGTGGTACTTGCCAATACTGAAGGACACAACAACTTGTTCGGCAATCTTGAGCTCAGTCTCATCATTGAGCCATTTGAGACGGTATGGTCGAGGATGGGCAGTTTTGATCAACCCTAGCTTATCAACAAGATACTTGCTAGCCACGTTAGTACAAGATCCGCCATCTATGATCAAACTACATACCTTGTGATCAACACTACATCTGGTGTGGAAGATGTTCTCCCGCTGGATGGTCTCTGGGTCAAAGAGGGTGCTAAGGGCTCTCCGGGTCACTAGCAGCTCGCCTGTCTCCGGGTAGTCGGTTACTTCCTCATCAGAGATCGCTGCCGCGGCCTCTGCCTCATCTTGGGATTCATACTCGCCATCCCCCTTTAGGACCATCACTCGTTTGTTTGGACAATCCCGAGCATAGTGGCCCTTGCCCTGACACTTATAACAAATGATGTCACGAGTACGCAAATTTTGGGCTTGAGTCTTACCCTGCTCCGGCTTAGATGCATTGGACGATTCAGCCGGGTTTGTCTTGAATCGGCTCTCAATCTCAATCGTCTTGCCCTTGTCGCCTTGCTTTGAACCCGGTTGAGTCCAAGCAGGTTTGCTGCGGCTGGTACTGGCCGTCTTGCGCTTGATGTGCTGCTCGGCTTGCGTAGCAAAGTGCAATAGATCGTTGAAGTCTTCATAGTGTTGTCTCTCCACCTTGCGGGCAATGCGGTCTTGCAGCCCTTCCAGGAATTGGGACATCATTGTCTCCTCGGGCTCGTCGGTCTCAAGCTTATTCCTAAGAGCCTCGAACTCCTCAAAGTACTCCTCCACAGTCTTAGTTCCCTGCGTAAGTTTACGAAAACGTTTTAGCACATCACGCTGGTAGTAAGATGGAATGTACCTCGCGCGAAGCTTGGTCCGCATCTCGGTCCAATTACGCGCTCTCCACACTGGCCCGGACTTGGCAACGTCTCGATCCCACCACGAAAGAGCATTGTCCGTCAGCTGGGCTGCTGCTAGGGCAACCTTCTTGGCCTCACTATATTGGTAATAGTCGAAGATGTACTCCATGCGCTTCTCCCACACGATGTAGGCATCCGGATCAACCTTGCCGGCAAACGTTGGGGGATGAAGCTTAAGCGCCTTGCCTCCCAACCAAGGCTCTTCCTCTTCTCGGTCTCGACCTCCCCTATGGTCGCGGCCTCCTCCTACTTGGGCCCGGGGTCCTCGCGCGTTCCTCCTACCTCCCCGGTTTGGCCTCTCCTCGTCCTGACTGCGCGTATCATCGGTACTGTCCGCGTCCGAGTCAGTGTCATGCGGGTCCGGCTGATGCCTTCCTGGTGGTCGAGGTCCGTTGGGCCTGCCTCCCTGCCGTAGCTGAGCAAGCTCGGCTGTGATAGTCCTAAGGCTCGCCCTCAGTTCTTCATTGTCAGCTAAGAGCTGAGCGTTTATGGCCGCTTGGTCTTGACCTACATCTCCCATAGTTCTCTGAAAGGAAACTCAAAGAAAGATTAAAGGCAAGAGGGGGTTAAATAGTTGCTTGGGTCGGATACTATGAGTATCGACCAAGGCTAAGAGTAAATGCAAAAAGTTAAGACAAAAAAATCGAATCAGGTTTGAAAAAGGAAAGAGAGAATATATATATTTTTTTTTTTTTTGAAAACTTGGAGAACAATCCGAAAATTTAAAAATAAGGAAAGTGAATATAAAATTTTTTTTTTTTTTTTAAATGGAAAAATCGAAAACTTGGAGAACAATCCGAAAAAAAAATTAAGGAAAGTAAATATTTTTTTTTTTTTGAATTGTGACGGCTAGGGTTCAGAAAGAACTGAGTTTTGCAGGAAACTTCAGCTCTGATACCAAAATGTTGTAGGCACGGGTCGGAGGGTCGAACGGACGGACGGACGGACTGGCTGATGGCCGTTCCGCGGTTCAGTCTTGCCACGGATGGATGGTACTGGCCGGCTTATCTCTTGCTTGTGTTCGAACCTGAAACAGATAGGAACCTTTAGTGAGTTTTCAACAGGAACAAGAACAGAAACTAGATATGATTCTTTTGGTTTTTATGGAATTGGTTGAATGAAATCTAAAACAAAAGATAGAGAAAGGAATAGATTGGCGGATGGGATCTGCTGCTGGACGTATGTCTCTCTCAGCAAGATGCCTAGGTCGGACAGGAAGATAGGTATGGATCCGGCTCTTGCTGAACGTATGTCTCTCTCAAGATTCGGACAAGGAATGGAATGGATCGAAGGACGCCACAAAGAACAATGGATCGGCTCTTTGATATGTCACACGGCTGCTCTCAATGTTTCACACAACTGAAAGACTTAGGGTTTCTTTGCTAAAGCAAAAACGATTTTTCATAAAAGACTTAGCCGAAAAGTTGGCAACTACAAGGTTTTAAATAGATGTTCCTTACTGGACTTAAAGATTAAAAAGGCCTAGACAAATGGCCAAAGTCTTAACCGAAATAAAAATAAAGAAAACAATAGACCGGTCGCGGTTTGAGATGTCCGGATCAGAACTCATAGTATGCTTGCTTGTTGCCTCATTAAAACCTTTCGGGAAAACCCAGTGGGACAAAACCTCGATAAGAAAAAAGAGTACAACACATACTACTCCTTCTGATGGTCGGCTATATCTCTGAACCGGAAGCAAGTTGGTTGGATGGATTGAGTATGAAGGTGGAAATGGTCAGGCCGGCTTCATTCTGGCCGATGGAGGAGAACTGGCTCGAATGGACAGGGTCTGGAACCTCTAGTGGTTCACCGGTGTCTTCCAGCTTCAAGTCAGACAACTCCTGGATCAATAGTTGCTTGAACCCGGTTTGTTCCTGTGCAAGCAACTCCTGGACAGCTTTGGCAAATCCAGCTCTTATAACTCTTGAACCGGACCTTGTGGTAGGGCCTTTGCGGATAATGGGAACCTCAGTCGTGGGTACTACAACATCCCCTCCCTCTTGAACAGGTTCTGTCCTCAGAACATCTCCATCATCTGCAATATAAGGAGACAAATCAGATACATTGAACGTTCGGGAAACTTGGAACTCACCTGGCAGTTCTAGCCGGTAGGCATTGTCATTGATCCGATCGAGCACTCGGAATGGTCCATCTCCCCGTGGGGATAATTTGCTCTTCCTCTCTTCCGGAAACCGTTCTGGCCTCATGTGGAGCCACACCCAGTCGCCTGGCTGGAAGATAACTTCTGTGCGCCCCTTGTTGAGCTTAATCCGGTTCCTTTCAGCCTTCTTCTCCAAAGTCTCCTTGACTTGCCGGTGCATGTTCTTTACAAACTCAGCCTTTTTGTCACCACTCTGGCTGACTTGCATGGCTGGGGGCAATGCGGCTAGGTCCATGGGCGTCTCTGGTCTAAAGCCGTACACGATCTCAAAAGGGGAGAGGTTAGTAATAGAGTGCCTTGCATGGTTATAAGCAAACTCAATGAAAGGCAAACAACTCAGCCAGTTTTTAAGATTCTTACCCACCGTAGCCCTCAATAACTGAGAGAGTGTACGGTTTACTACCTCGGTCTGTCCATCAGTCTGTGGATGGCAAGTGGTCGAGAAAAGGAGCTTGGTTCCAAGCTTTTTCCACAATGTCCTCCAGAAGTGGCTGAGAAATTTTGTGTCTCGGTCGGACACGATGGTACGAGGCACTCCATGTAAACGCACCACTTCCTTGAAGAAGAGATCAGCGGTTTGGCTTGCGTCATTGGTTTTGGAACACGGAATGAAGTGTGCCATCTTGGAGAACCTGTCCACTACAACAAAAATAGAATCCTTGTGTTCTATCTTGGGCAAGCCCAGCACAAAGTCCATAGACAGATCGACCCACGGTGCAATAGGAATAGGTAAAGGCATGTGTAAACCATAAGGATGCGACCTGGATTTGGTTTTGAGACAGACAGTGCACTTGGAGCAAAGGCTCTCGACGTAGCGCCTCATCCGGGGCCAATAGAAGTGGTCGGACAGGACACTCAGAGTTTTGTCCCGACCGAAATGCCCCATCAATCCACCCCCATGAGCTTCTCTGGTCAGTAAATCTCGCATGGAACCATGAGGGATACACAGGCGTTTCTCCTTGAAGAGGAATCCGTCCTGCTGATAGAATGGACCCATGGCTCCCTTAGCCGTGTTACTGTAAAGCTCAGAAAAATCAGGGTCAGTTTCATAAGATATTTTGAGTTGCTCAAAACCCATGATCTTAGCCTCCATGGTGGTAATGAGTGTGTGGCGCCGGGATAGGGCGTCGGCCACTATGTTGTCCTTTCCCTTCTTGTACTTGATCACATAAGGAAAAGTTTCCACGAACTCCAGCCACCTAGCATGCCTCTTTTAAGTGTGGTCTGGCCCCTCAAATGCTTAAGAGTCTCATGATCTGTATGAATAATAAACTCTTTAGACAAAAGATAATGTTGCCAAGTTTCAAGCGACCTTACTAGAGCATATAGCTCTTTATCATAGGTGGGGTAATTGAGGGCGGCTCCACTCAATTTCTCACTGAAAAAGGCCACTGGCCGTCCTCCTTGGGTCAGCACGGCTCCTATTCCTGTCCCTGAAGCATCACACTCAATCTCAAAAGGTTTATCAAAGTTAGGAAGAGTTAGAACCGGTGCATGTGTCAAGCTATATTTAAGCCTGTTGAAAGACTCCTCTTGGGCAGGGCCCCAAGCAAAGGTTACATTCTTCTTGATCACGGAGGTCATTGGGGCGGCAATGGTACTGAAGTCCTTCACAAATCGTCGATAGAAACTGGCCAGTCCATGGAAGCTGCGGATATGTCCGATCGTGGTTGGAGTCGGCCAGTCTTGTATCGCCTTGATCTTCTCTTCATCAACCTTCAGTCCCTGTGAACTCACAACAAAGCCTAAAAATACCAATTGATCAGTGCAGAATACACATTTCTTAAGGTTAGCATAAAGGCCTTCTTGCCTTAAGGCTTTCAAAACCTGTTCTAGGTGTCCCATGTGTTCAGTTAAAGACCTGCTGTAAATCAAGATATCATCAAAGTATACAACCACGAATTTACCAATGTAAGGTCGGAGGACCTCATTCATGAGTCTCATGAAGGTGCTAGGGGCGTTGGTAAGGCCAAACGGCATCACCAGCCACTCGTATAGACCTTGCTTGGTCTTGAAGGCGGTTTTCCACTCATCTCCTTCCTTCATGCGGACTTGATGGTATCCACTCCTGAGATCAATCTTAGAAAACACAACAGACCCACTCAGTTCATCCAACATATCATCTAATCTAGGTATAGGGTACCGATATTTGATGGTTATGTTGTTGATGGCTCGGCAGTCCACACACATGCGCCATGACCCATCTTTCTTAGGCACTAGTAGGACCGGGACTGCACAGGGGCTAAGGCTCTCGCGGATGTAGCCTTTGTCCATGAGATCTTGGACCTGCCGTTCCAGCTCCTTAGCTTCCTCAGGGTTGACACGGTAAGCGGCTCGGTTTGGTAGTGGCGCGCCGGGTACAAGATCGATCTGATGTTCTATGCCACGGATAGGGGGCAAACCGGCAGGGATCTCGTCAGGGAAGACATCCTTGTAACGTCCCATGAGGTCTTGTACTACGTCCGGTACTTCAGGAGCTTCTAAACCTGCAAAACAACCTTCCTTAAAGATCATTAGTAGCACCTGTGTCTCACGTTGTAATGATTTAAGCACTTGTCCAGAAGTCATGTAAAGGTTAGTGTTACTTACCTGGCCGGACTGCGTCATTGCCTTCTGCATATCATGAACTTCTTGGGGCTGAGAGGTGCTAGGCTGTGCTTCTTGTTGTTGTGGACGAAACTGTAGATGTTGGTGCGGCCATGGTGAAGTGTCTCCTTGTCAAACTGCCATGGCCTTCCGAGAAGTATATGGCCGGCTTGCATGGGCACAACATCACACTTGACCTGGTCGTGGTACTTGCCAATACTGAAGGACACAACAACTTGTTCGGCAATCTTGAGCTCAGTCTCATCATTGAGCCATTTGAGACGGTATGGTCGAGGATGGGCAGTTTTGATCAACCCTAGCTTATCAACAAGATACTTGCTAGCCACGTTAGTACAAGATCCGCCATCTATGATCAAACTACATACCTTGTGATCAACACTACATCTGGTGTGGAAGATGTTCTCCCGCTGGATGGTCTCTGGGTCAAAGAGGGTGCTAAGGGCTCTCCGGGTCACTAGCAGCTCGCCTGTCTCCGGGTAGTCGGTTACTTCCTCATCAGAGATCGCTGCCGCGGCCTCTGCCTCATCTTGGGATTCATACTCGCCATCCCCCTTTAGGACCATCACTCGTTTGTTTGGACAATCCCGAGCATAGTGGCCCTTGCCCTGACACTTATAACAAATGATGTCACGAGTACGCAAATTTTGGGCTTGAGTCTTACCCTGCTCCGGCTTAGATGCATTGGACGATTCAGCCGGGTTTGTCTTGAATCGGCTCTCAATCTCAATCGTCTTGCCCTTGTCGCCTTGCTTTGAACCCGGTTGAGTCCAAGCAGGTTTGCTGCGGCTGGTACTGGCCGTCTTGCGCTTGATGTGCTGCTCGGCTTGCGTAGCAAAGTGCAATAGATCGTTGAAGTCTTCATAGTGTTGTCTCTCCACCTTGCGGGCAATGCGGTCTTGCAGCCCTTCCAGGAATTGGGACATCATTGTCTCCTCGGGCTCGTCGGTCTCAAGCTTATTCCTAAGAGCCTCGAACTCCTCAAAGTACTCCTCCACAGTCTTAGTTCCCTGCGTAAGTTTACGAAAACGTTTTAGCACATCACGCTGGTAGTAAGATGGAATGTACCTCGCGCGAAGCTTGGTCCGCATCTCGGTCCAATTACGCGCTCTCCACACTGGCCCGGACTTGGCAACGTCTCGATCCCACCACGAAAGAGCATTGTCCGTCAGCTGGGCTGCTGCTAGGGCAACCTTCTTGGCCTCACTATATTGGTAATAGTCGAAGATGTACTCCATGCGCTTCTCCCACACGATGTAGGCATCCGGATCAACCTTGCCGGCAAACGTTGGGGGATGAAGCTTAAGTGCCTTGCCTCCCAACCAAGGCTCTTCCTCTTCTCGGTCTCGACCTCCCCTATGGTCGCGGCCTCCTCCTACTTGGGCCCGGGGTCCTCGCGCGTTCCTCCCACCTCCCCGGTTTGGCCTCTCCTCGTCCTGACTGCGCGTATCATCGGTACTGTCCGCGTCCGAGTCAGTGTCATGCGGGTCCGGCTGATGCCTTCCTGGTGGTCGAGGTCCGTTGGGCCTGCCTCCCTGCCGGAGCTGAGCAAGCTCGGCTGTGATAGTCCTAAGGCTCGCCCTCAGTTCTTCATTGTCAGCTAAGAGCTGAGCGTTTATGGCCGCTTGGTCTTGACCTACATCTCCCATAGTTCTCTGAAAGGAAACTCAAAGAAAGATTAAAGGCAAGAGGGGGTTAAATAGTTGCTTGGGTCGGATACTATGAGTATCGACCAAGGCTAAGAGTAAATGCAAAAAGTTAAGACAAAAAAATCGAATCAGGTTTGAAAAAGGAAAGAGAGAATATATATATATATATTTTTTTTGAAAACTTGGAGAACAATCCGAAAATTTAAAAATAAGGAAAGTGAATATAAAATTTTTTTTTTTTTTTTAAATGGAAAAATCGAAAACTTGGAGAACAATCCGAAAAAAAAAATTAAGGAAAGTAAATATTTTTTTTTTTTGAATTGTGACGGCTAGGGTTCAGAAAGAACTGAGTTTCGCAGGAAACTTCAGCTCTGATACAAAAATGTTGTAGGCACGGGTCGGAGGGTCGAACGGACGGACGGACGGACTGACTGATGGCCGTTCCGCGGTTCAGTCTTGCCACGGATGGATGGTACTGGCCGGCTTATCTCTTGCTTGTGTTCGAACCTGAAACAGATAGGAACCTTTAGTGAGTTTTCAACAGGAACAAGAACAGAAACTAGATATGATTCTTTTGGTTTTTATGGAATTGGTTGAATGAAATCTAAAACAAAAGATAGAGAAAGGAATAGATTGGCGGATGGGATCTGCTGCTGGACGTATGTCTCTCTCAGCAAGATGCCTAGGTCGGACAGGAAGATAGGTATGGATCCGGCTCTTTCTGGACGTATGTCTCTCTCAAGATTCGGACAAGGAATGGAATGGATCGAAGGACGCCACAAAGAACAATGGATCGGCTCTTTGATATGTCACACGGCTGCTCTCAATGTTTCACACAACTGAAAGACTTAGGGTTTCTTTGCTAAAGCAAAAACGATTTTTCATGAAAGACTTAGCCGAAAAGTTGGCAACTACAAGGGTTTAAATAGATGTTCCTTACTGGACTTAAAGATTAAAAAGGCCTAGACAAATGGCCAAAGTCTTAACCGAAATAAAAATAAAGAAAACAATAGACCGGTCGCGGTTTGAGATGTCCGGATCAGAACTCATAGTATGCTTGCTTGTTGCCTCATTAAAACCTTTCGGGAAAACCCAGTGGGACAAAACCTCGATAAGGAAAAAGAGTACAACACATACTACTCCTTCTGATGGTCGGCTATATCTCTGAACCGGAAGCAAGTTGGTTGGATGGATTGAGTATGAAGGTGGAAATGGTCAGGCCGGCTTCATTCTGGCCGATGGAGGAGAACTGGCTCGAATGGACAGGGTCTGGAACCTCTAGTGGTTCACCGGTGTCTTCCAGCTTCAAGTCAGACAACTCCTGGATCAATAGTTGCTTGAACCCGGTTTGTTCCTGTGCAAGCAACTCCTGGACAGCTTTGGCAAATCCAGCTCTTATAACTCTTGAACCGGACCTTGTGGTAGGGCCTTTGCGGATAATGGGAACCTCAGTCGTGGGTACTACAACAGTTTGGGTGATTTTGGCCCATGTGGGCTGTCTGTTCACTACACACAGGACGTCTTTGGGTGTCCGTCAGCACACACAGGACATCTGTGTGTGTCCGTCAGCACACACATGACGTCTGTGGCTGTCCATGTGTGTCTCGTGTGTGTCCGTCAGTACAGACAGGACGACCGTGGCTGTCCATCAGTACATATGAGCACGCTGGTCCTTGGACTCAGCACGCTGGCCCTTCCCGTGGACTGTTCGGGTTATTTTGGCCCACGTGGGCTCTCTGTTCAGTACACACAGGACGTCCGTGGGTGTCCCTCAGAACACACAGGACGTCCGTGTGTGTCCATCAGCACACACAGAACGTCCGTGGGTGACCCTCAGAACACACAGGACGTCCGTGTGTGCCCGTGTGTGTCCGTCAGCACACACAGGACATCTGTGTGCTGTCCGTGTGTGTCCGTCAGCACACACAAGACGTCTGTGGCTTTCCATCAGTTTGCATATCAGCACGCTGGTCCTTGGACTCAGCACGCTGGCCCTTCCCGTGGAGTGTTTGGGAGATTTTGGCCCATGTGGGCTGTCCGTTAGCACACACAGGACGTCTGTGGGTGTCCGTCAGCACACACAGGACGTCCGTGTGTGTCCGTCAGCACACACAGGACATCCTTGGCTGTCCGTGTGTGTCCTTCTGCACACACAGGACGTCCGTGGCTGTCCATCAGTACACTATCAGCACGTTGGTCCTTGGACTCAGTACGCTGACCCTTCCCATGGACTGTTCGGGTGATTTTGGCCCACGTGAGCTGTCTGTTCAGTACACACTGGACCTCTGTGGGTGTCCGCTAGCACACACAGGACGTATGTGGCTGTCCGTGAGTGTCCGTGTGTGTCCGTCTGTGTCTGTCAGCACACACAAGACGTCTGTGGCTGTCCATCAGTACACATATCAGCACGTTGGTCCTTGGACTTAGCACGCTGGCCCTTCCCGTCGATTGTTTGGGTGATTTTGGCCCACGTGGGCTGTCTGTTCAGTACACACAGGACGTCCGTGGGTGTCCGCCAGCACACAAGACGTCTGTGGCTGTTGGTGCCTGTCCATCAGCACACACAAGATGTCTGTGGCTCTCCGTGTGTGTCCGCCAACACACAGAGGACATCTGTGGCTGTCCGTCAGCACACACAGGACGTCCGTGTGTGTCTGTCAGCACACACAGGACATCCGTGTGTGTCCGTCAGCACACACAGCACGTCCGTGGCTGTCCATCAATACACATATCAGCACGCTGGTCCTTGGACTCAGCATGCTGGCCCTTGCCGTGGACTATTCGGGTGATTTTGGCCCACGTGGGCTGTCTGTTCAGTGCGCACAGGACGTCTGTGGGTGTCCGTCAGCACACACAGGACGTCCGTGTGTGTCCATCAGCACACACATGATGTCTGTGGCTGTCCGTGTGTGTCTGTGTGTGTCCGTCAGCACACACAGGACGACCGTGGCTGTCCACCAGTACATATTAGCACTCTGGTCCTTGGACTCAGCACGCTGGCCCTTGCCGTGGACTGTTCGGGTGATTTTGGCCAACGTGGGCTGTCTGTTCTGTACACACAGGACGTCCGTGGGTGTCCGTCAGCACACATAGGACGTCCGTGTGTGTCCGTCAGCACACACAGGACATCCGTGGCTGTCCGTGTGTGTCCGTGTGTGTCCGTCAGCACACACAGGACGACCATGGCTGTCCATCAGTACATATGAGCATGCTGGTCCTTCGACTCAGCACGCTGGCCCTTCCCGTGGACAGTTCGGGTTATTTTGGCCCACGTGGGGTCTCTGTTCAGTACACACAGGACGTCCGTGGGTGTCCCTCTGAACACACAGGACGTCCGTGTGTGTCGGTGTGTGTCCGTCAGCACACACAGGACTTCCGTGTGCTGTCCATGTGTGTCCGTCAGTACAGACAGGACGACCGTGGCTGTCCATCAGTACATATGAGCACGCTGGTTCTTGGACTCAGCACGCTGGCCCTTCCCGTGGACTGTTCGGGTTATTTTGGCCCACGTGTGCTCTCTGTTCAGTACACACAGGACGTCCGTGGGTGTCCCTCAGAACACACAGGACGTTTGTGTGTGTCCGTCAGCACACAAAGCACGTCCGTGGGTGTCCCTTAGAACACACAGGACGTCCGTGTGTGCCCGTGTGTGTCCGTCAGCACACACATGACATCCGTGTGCTGTCCGTGTGTGTCCGTCAGCACACACAAGACGTCTGTGGCTTTCCATCAGTTTGCATATCAGCACGCTGGTCCTTGGACTCAGCACGCTGGCCCTTCCCGTGGAGTGTTTGGGAGATTTTGGCCCATGTGGGCTGTCCGTCAGCACACACAGGACGTCCGTGGGTGTCCGTCAGCACACACAGGACGTCCGTGTGTGTCCGTAAGCACACACAGGACATCCTTGGCTGTCCGTGTGTGTCCGTCTGCACACACAGGACGTCTGTGGCTGTCCATCAGTACACATATCAGCACGTTGGTCCTTGGACTCAGCACGCTGTGTAAGACCCGATCCTGGATTCCTCAATCCAACCAGACCGCGGCCTCACCAAACAATGCAACCAATTCCATCTTTCATATTCAAGTTCAAGTGTTAAATAATTCTAAGTCTTTTTCAGAGTTTTGAGGTTCTAACATTCACACTTAAACAATCAAGCATCAACTAATGAAAATAGATACTTCTTAGATATTAACCAAGGTTCATACATCATTCATCATCCTAAATAATAGAATACATACTAGAATCGCATAAGTTCACAAGTTGCACAATAGGCTACAATAATCACACAATTTTCAGAATCAACCCAATCACCACACATCTTCCCATGGCCGCGGTCCTCATGGTGCTTTTCCCTTACCACGGTCCATTTCTGGTCCTGGATCCAACACAAACAACCACACAATCACAAGGTTAGATTACAAAACAAGAATCAAATCACATTGCATGGTCGGATCCAATCTAGTCAAGAACAATCATCAAAAATGTCAAATCTGACCCCTTTAAAAAGAGATCCAAATACCAAATAAAATTCATGATAATTCATGATAATTCATAAGAAAAATATTCCCATAAACAGATTCAAAAGAATCGGCTCAGATCATAGTGATCTCGGCCATGAACAGCCCACACAAGAACAAGGGACTTTCATGGGAATTTGATCAGGCCAAGGCCTTAGGATCAATGAATCCTTTCCTGTAACAACATAAAACATTCCATAGCACAACATATAAGAAGAAACAGAGTAGAAGAAGTCAGAGTAAGGAGTAGCCAATCGATCCAAACCGGCCAGGCTCACACGGCCATCATCCGCGGCCTTGTCCGGTTACTCTTGGCCACACCTCTCACCTTAGGAGTTCGGTCTCCAGGGGCGACTTCCTTCTCTTTCTGTCTCAAATCCATCCTCTTGATCACACGCCCAAACACACCAGGAACACTCAAGAACAATCTCTTGGATCAAATCGGCCGATCCAAAGTTTCTGTCTCTCTTTCTCTCTTGAATTTTCTCTGTGTTTCTCTCTGTGTGGAATGAGTAAAAACCGACCAGAATGATCAGAAATGAGAGAGAGAAGACGATTTAAACTGTCCCCAACCGCCTGGGCGAACAGTTACCAAAATTCCTTCCTTTCTTCCCAAAACCGTCCCATAACCGCCCCTTGGCGGTTTCTCCCCTTTTCTTCCTTTGGCAAATCGATCACTGAGCCTCAGCTCACACTCTGGGAGCTTGCCCGCTCCCTATCCCAAGCCTAAGACCCATTTGGTCGAACCGTCCTGCACCCGGACCATCGGCTCGCCCAGTAACCGTCCCGGACTCGCCCACACTGATCCGAACCAGAACGCACCGTTCACTGGATTGAGCTGACCCCCAGCTGTTCCCAGCTGATTGAGCTAGCCCACCAGCTCCTGTGAGCTGAACAGATCATGGTGAACTGATTACCAGCTGAACCGAGCTGATTGAACTCAAACCAACACTCGTCCAGCTGCCTAAACACTCACCCAGCCCCTTTACCCTTATTTCCATCGTATCCTGGTTAAGTCTCAGCTGACTGATGCCCTTAACCTTCATTCAGGGCCATGATACGCTTGTCTCAAGGTCTAATGACCTGACTGGTGCGTCTCCCCGCACCATGGCCCGTCCGGCCGATCCTATCTAGGATCGGGGACATGACAAGTCTCCCCCACTAACTTGGGATTCGTCCTCGAATCCATGTTAAGTGTTTCATCAGGAAGAAATTGTCTGTACCACTCCGGATACATTGTTTTCATCTTTGCTTCTGTTTCCCAAGTGATGAGGTCTTTACCATTGTAATCCCACACCACTTTGATCATGGGAACTGTCTTCTTTCTCATAGCTTTCTCTGACCGATCCACAATCCGAACCGGCAAGGTTTCCAAAGTCAGGTCCTTACCAAGGTCAGCAGGAACCTCAGGCAAGACAATGTCTTGTTCAGACAAGCATTTCCGGAGTTGGGATACATGGAACACATTGTGGTATGCATCCATTGCCGATGGCAAGTCCAACTTGTATGCCACTGCACCCACTCTCTCTATGATCCTGAATGGACCCAAGTACCTAGGGTCCAGTTTCTTTCGTCCAGAAATCCTGGTCCTACCCTTAAAGGTAATCATCTTGAGATACACCAGGTCATTGACCTCAAACTCAAGATGTTTCCTACGCTTGTCCGCATAGCTCTTTTGGCGGTCCTGCGCCTCTTTCATCTTCTCTTTGACCATCCTGATCTTCTCAGTGGTCTGTTCTACAATCTCAGGTCCCAACATGCTACGCTCCCCCACTTGGGTCCAGCATAGGGGTGTCCTGCACGGCCTACCATACAAAGCCTCATATGGCGACATACCAATGCTTGTATGGAAGCTGTTATTATAAGCAAACTCCACTAAAGGTAAGTGTTTTTCCCAAGACTCTCCCCAGTCTAACACACATGCCCTTAGCATATCCTCTAAGGTTTGGATTGTCCTTTCAGACTGCCCATCCGTTTGAGGATGATAAGATGTGCTCATATTCACTCTGGTTCCCAAGGCCTTTTGGAAAGCCTGCCAGAAATAAGATGTAAATCTTGGATCCCTGTCCGAGACAATGCTTGCTGGAACACCATGCAACCTCACTATCTCGTCTAGGTACACTTGCACTATCCTGTCGACCCCATCCCCTTTCTTGATGGGTAGGAAATGAGCCGACTTGGTCAGCCGATCAACCACAACCCATACCGCATCTTTCTTATTCCTGGTCGTGGGAAATCCAGTCACAAAATCCATTGTGATGTGATCCCATTTCCATTCTGGTATGGGTAGGTTCTGAAGTAGACCACTGGGAACCTGATGTTCTGCCTTCACCAGTTGACAAGTGGGACACTTAGCCACCCACTCTGCAACATCAGATTTCATCCTCACCCAATGGTAGTACCTTTTCAGATCCCTATACATTTTGTTCAGTCCAGGATGAACTGAAAACTTGGACTTATGAGCCTGTCTCATAATCTCTTCTTTGAGTTCCTTATCATTAGGAACACTGACCCTACCATTGACCAAGATGGTACCATTGTCAGTTGTCTGGTACTCAGTCTTGTCATTGGCGGCTACCTTCTTTAGATTTTCATCCAGGCCCTGAGCTTGCCTGATCCTGGTCAGGAGATCGGCCTGGTTCACCGCCTCCAATCCCAGTGGCTCATCTGAACCAACCAAGGTATTGAGGTTCAAGGACCTGATCATCCCTTCCAGTTCATCCGCCTCCCTCTCAGATGACACTTCAGCCCTTCTGCGGCTCAAGGCATCAGCCACTAGGTTAGCTTTCCCAGGATGATAAGCTATGTCCAGATCATAATCTGCAACAAATTCCATCCATCTCCTCTGCCTTAAGTTTAACTCAGGCTGAGTGAATATGTACTTCAAACTCTTATGGTCTGTGAGTATTTGCACCCTGGCACCATAAAGATATGATCTCCATATCTTTAATGCAAATACTACTGCAGCCATCTCCAAATCATGGGTTGGATAGTTACCCTCATGCTTCCTTAACTGCCGGGAAGCATAGGCTATCACCTTCCCATGTTGTGTCAAAACACAACCAAGACCAGTTATGGATGCATCCGTATACACCACATAAGGCTGATCAGCCTCAGGCAACACCAGGACAGGTGCATTAGTCAACATGTTCTTGAGTGCTGCAAAACTTTTCGCACACTCCTCAGACCATGTGAACCTCACGTCCTTGCCTGTCAGCTTAGTCATAGGTTGAGCTATGCTCGAGAACCCCTTGACATATTTCCGGTAATAACCAGCCAACCCTAAGAAGCTCCTCACTTCCGTAGCATTCTTTGGCTGTGGCCATTCCTGGATACATTTGATCTTATCTTGATCCACTGAGACTCCTTTATCAGACACCACATGCCCAAGGAATCCAATGCTCTTCTGCCAGAAGCTACACTTGCTTAGCTTAGCAAAGAGCTTCTGTTCTCTCAGGCGGCCCAACACCGCCCTAAGGTGTCTTTCATGGTCCTCCTTTGTCTTGGAATACACGAGTATATCATCAATGAAGATGATCACAAACTCGTCCAAGTATTCCCTGAAGATGCCGTTCATCATCTTCATGAATGCAGCAGGTGCATTGGTCAGTCCGAACGGCATGACCACAAACTCATAGTGACCATACCTAGTTCGGAATGCTGTCTTCCTCACATCACCTGGTGCAATGGGGATCTGATGATACCCAGAGGCCAAGTCAATCTTGGAGAACCACTTGGCTCCACGGAGTTGGTCCAACAACTCATCAATCCTGGGTAAAGGGTACTTGTTCTTCACAGTCACCCTGTTCAAACCCCTATAATCAATGCACAACCTAAAGCTACCATCCTTTTTCTTAACGAATAGGACTGGTGCTCCCCAAGGTGATACACTAGGGCGTATGAACCCCTTCTCAAGCAACTCCTCAAGTTGCTTCTTCAGCTCTGCCATCTCAGCTGGTGCCATTCTATATGGACTTTTTGATAACGGGGCCGTTCCAGGTTCCAATTCAATGATGAATGGGTCAGCCCTATCAGGGGGAATGCCCTGTAGTGCCCCAAACACATCCTGAAATTCTCGAACCAACGGTATACCCTCTGGGTCACAGGCCCCTACAACCTCATCAGTGTAAATGGTAGCCAAAAAGGCCTCACAACCATTTCCAAGCATCCGTTCTACTTGGACTGCTGAAACCACCAAACTACAAGAGGTTGGCTTGATTCCTTGGTACTTGATCGGGGGTCCAAACTCATTCTCAAGTTGCACCCTTCCCCGGTGACAATCTAGAGTTGCCCGATACTTTCCCAACCAGTCCATGCCCAAGATCACTTCATGATGCTTGAGGGGGACAACAATCAGATCTATAGGCATCGGCCTATCCAAGATCACCACAGGGATGTCCTTAACCAGACCGAGTGAGTTCATAACTTGCCCTCCGGCCGCACTCACTCGTTCAGGACCATCCCATGTTCCATACTGGAACAAACCTTTTCCTATCATACTTGGACTCACAAAACTATGTGTAGCTCCAGTATCAAATAGTGTGTGTGTTTCCACACCACCAATACTTAAGGTCCCTACACAAGACCCATCAAAGTATATCTATCCATCCTAGATTCCATACCATGCAATTCTACTGGAATTGTAAAAGTAGTAGTCTAGAGTGTTACCATTGATCGCTTGGAAAGGCCGAGCCCCATCCACATCCTTGGATAGCTCATACACACGAGGTGTGGAGGTCTGGCCTCGTCCCTGAACTGGCCTGCTAGCCTCCCCACGTCCCTTACTTTGGTTGCCTTGCAACTTAGGGCAGTCCCTGCGGTAGTGGCCCTTCTGGCCGCAGTGGTGACAGGTCCTGGACTCACCCAACGGACTTGGACAATCCTTGGCTGAGTGATCCATCTTACCACATCGAGTGCAGGCACCCATGGCCTTCCAGCACTCTCCACCGTGGTATCGTCCACACTTAGGGCACTCTGACCTACCACTTGAGGTTTTACCCTCCTCGGTCGAGTCCCTCTTCCTCTTCTTGTCACCACTCTGACCCGAGGATACCACCACACTCTTCAGCTTCTGCTTACCCTCCTCGGTGAGGTTGGTCTCCAGCAAGGCCATCCTCTCAACCAACTCAGAAACCGTGTGGAACTTACAAACAGAACAGTAGGTTCGAAGTTCCACCCTTAGGCCTCGGATGAACCTTCGGACTTGAACCTTCTCATCCTCCAGTTCTCTTCCCACATACCTTCTGAGTCGGTTGAACTCTTCTTCATACTCACGAACAGTCCTCCGTCCCTGAGTCAAGTCCAGGAACTTGGACTCCAAACGATCCCACGCCTCAGCAGGAAAGTACTTATGGTTGAACTCAACCTCAAAGTCAGCAAAATGCTCAATGGTGCCATTGGTACGCTTGTCCAAAGCTAACCACCAGTTATGTGCATCTCCCTCCAGGAAGTGTACTGCTATGTCCTTCTGGTAGTCCTCAGGACAACGCGTGGACTTGAAGTTCCGAACCAACCGGGTTCTCCACTCGTCCGCCTCCATAGGATCAACACTTCCAGCAAAGTGTTTGGTTCCCAACTTGGAGATATGCTCCAGCACCTTCAGGTAGTCCATACCATGCACTGGCCTGACCGGTGGGTCTATCTCAATCACCTCGGCCACACGGCCAGCACCAACATCAGTCACTCCAGCAGCAACCCGAACCGGGGGATTAGCCTGTCCTACGGACGAGTTCACCAATGGTGTGAACGCCTGTGTCAAGGAGGCTATCTGAGCTCCCATGACCTGCATAGCTTCCACCAAGCCCCTTATGGTCGGCTCAATGACCTCCTCAGCACCAGTGACCCGAACATTGTTTGCATCAACATTCTGGCCACTCCCAGCACCAACGTTGGATGACCCAGTATCTTCTCCATGGACTTGCTCTTGTTGCTCGTCCACATTAGTTTCATTAACCTCAGTAGGAAGAGTTGGACCCACTGGGAGTCCGGTGGCATTATCCACCTGCTCCACCAGAGCCGGTAGCACTGTGGTTGGAATGGTTCCAGCTGGTAACACTCCGGTCTGTTCAGCACCATCCTGCCCCACTGCTCCAGACGCCCCAGTCGCCTCCTTTCCTTTCCGAGATTTATACCTTCTTGTTCCCTTAGGAGTTACAAACACAAACAAAAGGTTAGTCCACAACTGAACACACAAACCTCAATCACTCCTAAGTTAATCAGTAGAAAAGATTACTTAGAACCCAACTATCTCACCATGAGTCCAAACGGCCAAGTGTGTGGTGAACCAATAACCCAACAAATCCTAGAATCAAGAATGCTCTGATACCAACTTGTAAGACCCGATCCTGGATTCCTCAATCCAACCAGACCGCGGCCTCACCAAACAATGCAACCAATTCCATCTTTCATATTCAAGTTCAAGTGTTAAATAATTCTAAGTCTTTTTCAGAGTTTTGAGGTTCCAACATTCACACTTAAACAATCAAGCATCAACTAATGAAAATAGATACTTCATAGATATTAACCAAGGTTCATACATCATTCATCATCCTAAATAATAGAATACATACTAGAATCGCATAAGTTCACAAGTTGCACAATAGGCTACAATAATCACACAATTTTCAGAATCAACCCAATCACCACACATCTTCCCATGGCCGCGGTCCTCATGGTGCTTTTCCCTTACCACGGTCCATTTCTGGTCCTGGATCCAACACAAACAACCACACAATCACAAGGTTAGATTACAAAACAAGAATCAAATCACATTGCATGGTCGGATCCAATCTAGTCAAGAACAATCATCAAAAATGTCAAATCTGACCCCTTTAAAAAGAGATCCAAATACCAAATAAAATTCATGATAATTCATGATAATTCAGAAGAAAAATATTCCCATAAACAGATTCAAAAGAATCGGCTCAGATCATAGTGATCTCGGCCATGAACAGCCCACACAAGAACAAGGGACTTTCATGGGAATTTGATCAGGCCAAGGCCTTAGGATCAATGAATCCTTTCCTGTAACAACATAAAACATTCCATAGCACAACATATAAGAAGAAACAGAGTAGAAGAAGTCAGAGTAAGGAGTAGCCAATCGATCCAAACCGGCCAGGCTCACACGGCCATCATCCGCGGCCTTGTCCGGTTACTCTTGGCCACACCTCTCACCTTAGGAGTTCGGTCTCCAGGGGCGACTTCCTTCTCTTTCTCCTTTGCCTTCTCCTTGTCTTTCTGTCTCAAATCCATCCTCTTGATCACACGCCCAAACACACCAGGAACACTCAAGAACAATCTCTTGGATCAAATCGGCCGATCCAAAGTTTCTGTCTCTCTTTCTCTCTTGAATTTTCTCTGTGTTTCTCTCTGTGTGGAATGAGTAAAAACCGACCAGAATGATCAGAAATGAGAGAGAGAAGACGATTTAAACTGTCCCCAACCGCCTGGGCGAACAGTTACCAAAATCCCTTCCTTTCTTCCCAAAACCGTCCCATAACCGTCCCATAACCGCCCCTTGGCGGTTTCTCCCCTTTTCTTCCTTTGGCAAATCGATCACTGAGCCTCAGCTCACACTCTGGGAGCTTGCCCGCTCCCTATCCCAAGCCTAAGACCCATTTGGTCGAACCGTCCTGCACCCGGACCATCGGCTCGCCCAGTAACCGTCCCGGACTCGCCCACACTGATCCGAACCAGAACGCACCGTTCACTGGATTGAGCTGACCCCCAACTGTTCCCAGCTGATTGAGCTAGCCCACCAGCTCCTGTGAGCTGAACAGATCATGGTGAACTGATTACCAGCTGAACCGAGCTGATTGAACTCAAACCAACACTCGTCCAGCTGCCTAAACACTCACCCAGCCCCTTTACCCTTATTTCCATTGTATCCTGGTTAAGTCTCAGCTGACTGATGCCCTTAACCTTCATTCAGGGCCATGATACGCTTGTCTCAAGGTCTAATGACCTGACTGGTGCGTCTCCCCGCACCATGGCCCGTCCGGCCGATCCTATCTAGGATCGGGGACATGACACGCTGACCCTTCCCGTGGACTGTTCGGGTGATTTTGGCCCACGTGACCTGTCTGTTTAGGTTATACAGGACGTCTGTGGGTGTCCGCTAGCACACACAGGACGTCTGTGGCTGTCCGTGAGTGTCCGTGTGTGTATTTCTGTGTCTGTCAGCACACACAGGACGTCCGTGGCTGTCCATCAGTACACATATCAGCACGTTGGTCCTTGGACTTAGCACGCTGTCCCTTCCCGTCGACTGTTTGGGTGATTTTGGCCCATGTGGGCTGTCTGTTCACTACACACAGGACGTCTTTGGGTGTCCGTCAGCACACACAGGACATCTGTGTATGTCTGTCAGCACACACATGACGTCTGTGGCTGTCCATGTGTGTGTCGTGTGTGTCCGTCAGTACAGACAGGACGACCGTGGCTGTCCATCAGTACATATAAGCACGCTGGTCCTTGGACTCAGCACGCTGGCCCTTCCCGTGGACTGTTCGGGTTATTTTGGCCCACGTGGGCTCTCTGTTCAGTACACACAGGACGTCTGTGGGTGTCCCTCAGAACACACAGGACGTCCGTGTGTGTCCGTCAGCACACAAAGCACGTCCGTGGGTGTCCCTCAGAACACACAGGACGTCCGTGTGTGCCCGTGTGTGTCCGTCAGCACACACAGGACATCCGTGTGCTGTCCGTGTGTGTCCGTCAGCACACACAAGACGTCTGTGGCTTTCCATCAGTTTGCATATCAGCACGCTGGTCCTTGGACTCAGCACGCTGGCCCTTCCCGTGGAGTGTTTGGGAGATTTTGGCCCATGTGGGCTGTCCGTCAGCACACGCAGGACGTCTGTGGGTGTCCGTCAGCACACACAGGACGTCCGTGTGTGTCCGTCAGCACACACAGGACATCCTTGGCTGTCCGTGTGTGTTCTTCTGCACACACAGGACGTCCGTGGCTGTCCATCAGTACACTATCAGCACGTTGGTCCTTGGACTCAGCACACTGACCCTTCCCATGGACTGTTCGGGTGATTTTGGCCCACGTGAGCTGTATGTTCAGTACACACTGGACCTCTGTGGGTGCCCGCTAGCACACACAGGACGTATGTGGCTGTCCGTGAGTGTCCGTGTGTGCCGTCTGTGTCTGTCAGCACACACAAGACGTCTGTGGCTGTCCATCAGTACACATATCAGCAAGTTGGTCCTTGGACTTAGCACGCTGGCCCTTCCCGTCGATTGTTTGGGTGATTTTGGCCCACGTGGGCTGTCTGTTCAGTACACACAGGACGTCCGTGGGTGTCCGCCAGCACACAAGACGTCTGTGGCTGTCGGTGCCTGTCCATCAGCACACACAAGATGTCTGTGGCTCTCCGTGTGTGTCCGCCAACACACAGAGGACATCTGTGGCTGTCCGTCAGCACACACAGGACGTCCGTGTGTGTCTTTCAGCACACACAGGACATCCGTGTGTGTCCGTCAGCACACACAGCACGTCCGTGGCTGTCCATCAATACACATATCAGCACGCTGGTCCTTGGACTCAGCATGCTGGCCCTTGCCGTGGACTGTTCGGGTGATTTTGGCCCACGTGGGCTGTCTGTTCTGTACACACAGGACGTCCGTGGGTCTCCGTCAGCACACATAGGACGTCTGTGTGTGTCCGTCAGCACACACAGGACATCCGTGGCTGTCCGTGTGTGTCCGTGTGTGTCCGTCAGCACACACAGGACGACCATGGCTGTCCATCAGTACATATGAGCATGCTGGTCCTTGGACTCAGCACGCTGGCCCTTCCCGTTGACAGTCCAGGTTATTTTGGCCCACGTGGGCTCTCTGTTCAGTACACACAGGACGTCCGTGGGTGTCCCTCTGAACACACAGGACGTCCGTGTGTGTCGGTGTGTGTCCGTCAGCACACACAGGACTTCCGTGTGCTGTCCATGTGTGTCCGTCAGTACAGACAGGACGACCGTGGCTGTCCATCAGTACATATGAGCACGCTGGTCCTTGGACTCAGCACGCTGGCCCTTCCCGTGGATTGTTCGGGTTATTTTGGCCCACGTGGGCTCTCTGTTCAGTACACACAGGACGTCCGTGGGTGTCCCTCAGAACACAGGACGTTCGTGTGTGTCCGTCAGCACACACAGCACGTCCGTGGGTGTCCCTTAGAACACACAGGACGTCCGTGTGTGCCCGTGTGTGTCCGTCAGCACACACGGGACATCCGTGTGCTGTCCGTGTGTGTCCGTCAGCACACACAAGACGTCTGTGGCTTTCCATCAGTTTGCATATCAGCACGCTGGTCCTTGGACTCAGCACGCTGGCCCTTCCCGTGGAGTGTTTGGGAGATTTTGGCCCATGTGGGCTGTCCGTCAGCACACACAGGACGTCCGTGGGTGTCCGTCAGCACACACAGGACGTCCGTGTGTGTCCGTCAGCACACACAGGACATACTTGGCTGTCCGTGTGTGTCCTTCTACACACACAGGACGTCCGTGGCTGTCCATCAGTACACATATCAGCACGTTGGTCCTTGGACTCAGCACGCTGACCCTTCCCATGGACTGTTCGGGTGATTTTGGCCCACGTGAGCTGTCTGTTCAGTACACACTGGACCTCTGTGGGTGTCCGCTAGCACACACAGGACGTCTGTGGCTGTCCGTGAGTGTTCGTGTGTGTCCGTCTGTGTCTATCAGCACACACAAGACGTCTGTGGCTGTCCATCAGTACACATATCAGCACGTTGGTCCTTGGACTTAGCACGCTGGCCCTTCCCGTCGATTGTTTGGGTGATTTTGGCCCACGTGGGCTGTCTGTTCTGTTCAGTACACACAGGAAGTCCGTGGGTGTCCGCCAGCACACAAGACGTCTGTGGCTGTCGGTGCCTGTCCATCAGCACACACAAGATGTCCGTCGCTCTCCGTGTGTGTCCGCCAACCCACAGAGGACATCTGTGGCTGTCCGTCAGCACACACAGGACGTCCGTGTGTGTCTGTCAGCACACACATGACATCCGTGTGTGTCTGTCAGCACACACAGCACGTCCGTGGCTGTCCATCAATACACATATCAGCACGCTGGTCCTTGGACTCAGCATGCTGGCCCATGCCGTGGACTGTTCGGGTGATTTTGGCCCACGTGGGCTGTCTGTTCAGTGCGCACAGGACGTCTGTGGGTGTCCGTCAGAACACACAGGACGTCCGTGTGTGTCCATCAGCACACACATGATGTCTGTGGCTGTCCGTGTGTGTCCGTGTGTGTCCGTCAGCACACACAGGACGACCGTGGCTGTCCATCAGTACATATGAGCACTCTGGTCCTTGGACTCAGCACGCTGGCCCTTGCCGTGGACTGTTCGGGTGATTTTGGCCCACGTGGGCTGTCTGTTCAGTACACACAGGACGTCCGTGGGTCTCCGTCAGCACACATAGGACGTCCGTGTGTGTCCTTCAGCACACACAGGACATCCGTGGCTGTCCGTGTGTGTCCGTGTGTGTAACACCCCCGAACCGTCCTAGGCATAGGTCGACCCACCGGCCAACAATCAAACAAGAACATGACCGACGGACGACCCACACCAAGGGTTGGAGATGAAAGGCCAACCGGCCAGCCAACAATCAAACAAGAACATGACTGACCGTCCAACCCACCACCATGGTCCGGAAGCGCTACGTGACGGGCTAGGGACAATCCGGTCAGAGTCACAAACTTTACTCCACGACCTAGACCAGTTCATCCACTAACTCGTCCCGCTGCGTCAAGGCATAAGGCTTTGCAACCCGTACCTAGAGTTAGCGTTTTCCGTTAGATCAAGGCCTAAGGCTTTTCAACCCGTACCACGACCTAACGTTGTGTTAGACCGGACTAGTCAAATATCAGAGTACTCATGAAGCACATATAAAACAATTACTTTATTGATTCGAGAAATATCCATACATTGATATAATTCGAGACCGGTCCCGGCCTAATGCCAAATCGAGTCAACTAAACACAAATCCACAATACCGTTTACAAAAGGCATGAAAATCTACACCGGCGGTCCTAACGTCCAGCACCAAGCTATCCGATCATCCTTACCTTAAGCAACCTGCAAAAAGGACGACGGAGTTGGATGAGTAACCTAATGTTACTCAGTGAGCTGGCGGCCTCTACCCGCAACCTAGACTCTAACCCGGACAACCCAAAATAACAATCAATCTAGCCCTAGCATGCAATAAAAGCTAAGGCTAAGCAAACCGTTACTAAGTTAGACTTGGCCTCCTGCCATGATCTAGCTTCAAGTAACGGGAACCTGCATTAAAACAAGTCAACAAACAATCCCTAGTTAACCATATATACGCCTGAGTTCAGTACTCATGTAGTGTTAGACACTTAGACTATACAAGTATCACTAGTCGATCGACCAACAATCAAACAAGAACATGATCGGCCAACCAATGATACCGCATAGCTTTAATATCCACCACCCTTCACAAGCAATCCCTCAAACACATACAGGCCAACATCAGGCCTACAATAACCAAATACACACCAAGCCTAATCCGGTACCTAAGCCAGACTTAGGACTTAATGTCAGAACCTGCAAGCAAATCAATCAACCACAAACACAATCACAATAATAAGACTATGAGTATCTACGACTCGATCTAACTCGTAACACCGTATATCAGTGTTACACTGACTCGAGGGTTCCATAACCCTCTACGACACACTAACACAACACTCTAACCTGGGCCCTGGTGATTTAGTGTTCCTCCTCTCTATCGGCAATATCCTATCTCCCTACCACAAAGGCCAGAAGAAGGAACTTTCAACCGACCGCGGCCCACAGTCCTTCGGGTCACCGCGCGACAGCCCACAGTCCTTCGGGTCACTGCCACATTACACCGTCGTGTAATACTCAGCCATAGTACATGACACCGTTCGTCTGAGTCTTCCCGATCCAGCGAATAAGGGGTTTCCTTGAACCCGCTGGGTACGAGGCCGAGGAAACACTAATCACCCCTACACAAGCCTAGTATGGGCGGGTTCGCACATACTGTCGGCACACTCACAACAAAACAAACTCAATCTAGAACCTAACCTAAAGCCAAAGTTCCAGATCCAAACTAGACACTCGACTCTACAACACAAACCAGTAGTACCAGTAGTCCGGCCTATATGGCCTAAGACCCTTAGTACTAACTACTAAACAATAATATCAATACTAAACAATACAATCAAACCGTTACCCAGATAGTCCAGCCTCCCGCTGAGAAACTATCTTTAAAGATAACGGGAACCTGCACTCAACAATATCAACACGCAATAATAGAAAACATGATGCATCCTAGCCCTAGTCCTAGTCAGGTTATTAACTCAGTCTTAATTCCATTCATCTCAGCTTAGCCCTTGCTAAACTGAGTCCGGTTCCATAAATAAAATAACCCTAAGGACTCTACCATTCAATAACGTGATCATTCTATTCTATATGCAGACTCGATCTACCCTAAATTCCAAGTGGAATTCAAACAAACCAACTCACAGTGTTCTAGGCGAGAAGCAGCTGGTTGATCGGAGAGGACTTGGCCAAAACCCAAGAGACGCCTTGACTGGACTGGACTGGACTGATCTTGTCTTGGACACAACCTCGGCTTCACCATGAAGAAACTGAAAGGCCTCGATAGGCTGATCTGGACTCGGACAGAACCTCCATTAGCTTCTGGACAGTTCTTCGACTTCCCGGTGCAGTATCGAGTAGAACTTCGACTGATCTGAACCCATGGAACTGAACTAATCTTGGACAGTACCTCGCTTAATTGTAGGAGAATATGACTGGCCTGGACGGATTGAATTGGACAGAGCTTCCGCGTCACAATCGTAAAGAATCGACGATTGGACGGAACTGGCCTTCTCGGTGGAGTATCGGTCTTCAGAATCGACCATACTCTAGATCGACCACTTTCTTTATCTCTCTCTCCATAGCCACGTTGACTTCCCATCTGAACTGATCTTCCATTGATTGATCTTCAGTTGGACAGAACCTTCCCAAGGCGATGACTCGAAATCAATAGAGAACTGATCTCGAAAACTCTCTAAAACTCTCGAAATAGCTCGGAATCACTTGCTTTCTTTTTCTACTTTTCTCTCACGTTTTTAACTTGGTTTGGACAGGTCTGGATGTGAAGAAATGAGCTGGGGTCGTGGGGTATTTATAGGAGACACCAGCCAATCAGCTTCAGGTTGGTGGCAGCCCGTGTGTCGCTCGCATGGCTCCGGACGCATGCACGGCGGCACCTCGTGCTCCACATGGCTGGCTGCATGTCCAGGACACATGCAGGACGCCACCACTCCTCCCAGATGTCAGGCTGCATGACTGGAGCTCATGCAAGGCGCCACACATCCTCACACATGTCAATCAGCATGCTTCGGTTGCATGTGTCGCGACATCTCGTGCTTGGCCGATCCACCTCGTGCTTCACATGGCTGGCTGCATGTCCAGGACACATGCAGGACGCCACCACTCCTCCCAGATGTCAGGCTGCATGGCTGGAACTCATGCAAGGCGCCACAGCATCACACACATGGCTGGCCGCATGCTTCGGTTGCATGCGTCGCGACATCTCGTGCTTGGTCGATCCACCTCGTGCTTCTACATGTCAAGCTGCATGTGCAGCTTCCATGCACGGCGACACCTCGAGCTTCTGTAGACACTCAGCTTGCTGGATGGTTGACACCACGTTCTGAACCCATGCAACAAGCCACCTCGAGCTTCTCGGTCCATTCGCCTGATTTCGACCATTCCGGTGAATTTTCATCCCGCGATCAATCCCAAATATTTTTCTACAGCCTCTCTTATGCTCAGAACAATTTTAATAAACTCCACTTGATCTCTGAAGTTCAGGGAAAATATGTCCTGAGCCTCCGGCTTCCTCGAAAAATTTCATAATACCGAAATTAGGGTTTTCGTCCAATTTCGGGTTTTCTCGTCGTGCTTCAATCCCGTCGTGCTTGCTTCCTGTCGTGCTTACTTCCCGTCGTGCTTAATTCCCATCATGTTTCCAATGTCTTCGAAATAATATTCCGCTGATACGAAGTTTTGCGGAAAACTTCGTGCTGAAGAAACGTCATTCTTCCAAAACGTCGAGCTTCTAAACCGTCGTGCTTCCAAAAATGTCATGCTTCGAAAACGTCCGTCTCATCAATCTAAGACATCTTCTAACTATGGTCGAGCAACTTATTCGACTCATAGTTAACTCACGATCACTTCTTCGCCCACTTCGTACTTCAAAACTTCTCGATCGCCCGCGACTCGACCACCACAAAGATACTCTACCATTCTCTCTCTTTTTTTTTTTTTTTTTTTTTTAACGGGTTTCTACATTCTCCCCCCCTTAATAGAATTCGTCCTCGAATTCTTAGTTGCGTAATTGCTCGTCTTCACAACATTCTCCACTTGTCTCCATAACCTCTTTACTCTGTCCACAACGTTCCTTGAGTGTGCTCCTCAAGGCCTCCACAATCGTCTTCATATCTCTTCACTGGAATGATCACTGAGTCATCCTCTTTCTTTTACTCTGCCATAACACATTGATTACCCATGATACAAACTTGTCCAGATTCCTCCAATCCTTCTCGATCTTCGTCTTCCCAAGTACTGATGAAGTCCTTTCCCAACGAAGTCTTGTTTCCTCCCATCTGTCCAGTCCATACCACTATCCAGTCTCTCTCTGAATCTGTCTCTCCTCTTTCGCTTCGGGTTTGGGTTTGGCCTCGAACTCCCTCCACTTTAAGGTTTTCATCCCTTAAAGTTCGATCAACAAACACACTTACTCGCTGCAACTCAAAAGAACACTTCACACAAGTTAGTAGACAACTAATCCCAATAGTCTACTAACAACAACCTAGCAATGCTAACCAGCAACCTAACAGTTCTAAACAAGCAACCTAGCAATTCTAGATTCCACTATCTCAATCCTAATTCCTAAAACAACAAATCCTATCGCTGGACGTGACCGGTTTCCCTAATGCCTTTTGTGACTCTTTTGACTCGATAAATATTTAAAACCGATTAAATCATGAGTTCCGGAAGCATGGACGAAACCATGCTCTGATACCACCTCTGTAACACCCCCGAACCGTCCTAGGCATAGGTCGACCCACCGGCCAACAATCAAACAAGAACATGACCGACGGACGACCCACACCAAGGGTTGGAGATGAAAGGCCAACCGGCCAGCCAACAATCAAACAAGAACATGACTGACCGTCCAACCCACACCATGGTCCGGAAGCGCTACGTGACGGGCTAGGGACAATCCGGTCAGAGTCACAAACTTTACTCCACGACCTAGACCAGTTCATCCACTAACTCGTCCCGCTGCGTCAAGGCATAAGGCTTTGCAACCCGTACCTAGAGTTAGCGTTTTCCGTTAGATCAAGGCCTAAGGCTTTTCAACCCGTACCCCGACCTAACGTTGTGTTAGACCGGACTAGTCAAATATCAGAGTACTCATGAAGCGCATATAAAACAATTACTTTATTGATTCGAGAAATATCCATACATTGATATAATTCGAGACCGGTCCCGGCCTAATGCCAAATCGAGTCAACTAAACACAAATCCACAATACCGTTTACAAAAGGCATGAAAATCTACACCGGCGGTCCTAACGTCCAGCACCAAGCTATCCGATCATCCTTACCTAAAGCAACCTGCAAAAAGGACAACGGAGTTGGATGAGTAACCTAATGTTACTCAGTGAGCTGGCGGCCTCTACCCGCAACCTAGACTCTAACCCGGACAACCCAAAATAACAATCAATCTAGCCCTAGCATGCAATAAAAGCTAAGGCTAAGCAAACCGTTACT
The DNA here is from genome assembly GCF_020379485.1 of Brassica napus. NCBI lineage: Eukaryota > Viridiplantae > Streptophyta > Magnoliopsida > Brassicales > Brassicaceae > Brassica > Brassica napus. The sequence continues at coordinate 13,349 of NW_026015841.1, read as the reverse complement.
AAGTTAGACTTGGCCTCCTGCCATGATCTAGCTTCAAGTAACGGGAACCTGCATTAAAACAAGTCAACAAACAATCCCTAGTTAACCATATATACGCCTGAGTTCAGTACTCATGTAGTGTTAGACACTTAGACTATACAAGTATCACTAGTCGATCGACCAACAATCAAACAAGAACATGATCGGCCAACCAATGATACCGCATAGCTTTAATATCCACCACCCTTCACAAGCAATCCCTCAAACACATACAGGCCAACGTCAGGCCAACAATAACCAAATACACACCAAGCCTAATCGGTACCTAAACCAGACTTAGGACTTAATGTCAGAACCTGCAAGCAAATCAATCAACCACAAACACAATCACAATAATAAGACTATGAGTATCTACGACTCGATCTAACTCGTAACACCGTATATCAGTGTTACACTGACTCGAGGGTTCCATAACCCTCTACGACACACTAACACAACACTCTAACCTGGGCCCTGGTGACTTCGTGTTCCTCCTCTCTATCGGCAATATCCTATCTCCCTACCACAAAGGCCAGAAGAAGGAACTTTCAACCGACCGCGGCCCACAGTCCTTCGGGTCACCGCGCGACAGCCCACAGTCCTTCGGGTCACTGCCACATTACACCGTCGTGTAATACTCAGCCATAGTACATGACACCGTTCGTCTGAGTCTTCCCGATCCAGCGAATAAGGGGTTTCCTTGAACCCGCTGGGTACGAGGCCGAGGAGGAAACACTAATCACCCCTACACAAGCCTAGTATGGGCGGGTTTCGCACATACTGTCGGCACACTCACAACAAAACAAACTCAATCTAGAACCTAACCTAAAGCCAAAGTTCCAGATCCAAACTAGACACTCGACTCTACAACACAAACCAATAGTACCAGTAGTCCGGCCTATATGGCCTAAGACCCTTAGTACTAACTACTAAACAATAATATCAATACTAAACAATACAATCAAACCGTTACCCAGATAGTCCAGCCTCCCGCTGAGAAACTATCTTTAAAGATAACGGGAACCTGCACTCAACAATATCAACACGCAATAATAGAAAACATGATGCATCCTAGCCCTAGTCCTAGTCAGGTTATTAACTCAGTCTTAATTCCATTCATCTCAGCTTAGCCCTTGCTAAACTGAGTCCGGTTCCATAAATAAAATAACCCTAAGGACTCTACCATTCAATAACGTGATCATTTCTTCTATATGCAGACTCGATCTACCCTAAATTCCAAGTGGAATTCAAACAAACCAACTCACAGTGTTCTAGGCGAGAAGCAGCTGGTTGATCGGAGAGGACTTGGCCAAAACCCAAGGGACACCTTGACTGGACTGGACTGGACTGATCTTGTCTTGGACACAACCTCGGCTTCACCATGAAGAAACTGAAAGGCCTCGATAGGCTGATCTGGACTCGGACAGAACCTCCATTAGCTTCTGGACAGTTCTTCGACTTCCCGGTGCAGTATCGAGTAGAACTTCGACTGATCTGAACCCATGGAACTGAACTAATCTTGGACAGTACCTCACTTAATTGTAGGAGAATATGACTGGCTTGGACGGATTGAATTGGACAGAGCTTCCGCGTCACAATCGTAAAGAATCGACGATTGGACGGAACTGGCCTTCTCGGTGGAGTATCGGTCTTCAGAATCGACCATACTCTAGATCGACCACTTTCTTTCTCTCTCTCTCCATAGCCACGTTGACTTCCCATCTGAACTGATCTTCCCTTGATTGATCTTCAGTTGGACAGAACCTTCCCAAGGCGATGACTCGAAATCAATAGAGAACTGATCTCGAAAACTCTCTAAAACTCTCGAAATATCTCGGAATCACTTGCTTTTTTTTCTACTTTTCTCTCACGTTTTTAACTTGGTTTGGACAGGTCTGGATGTGAAGAAATGAGCTGGGGTCGTGGGGTATTTATAGGAGACACCAGCCAATCAGCTTCAGGTTGGTGGCAGCCCGTGTGTCGCTCCGCATGGCTCCGGACGCATGCACGGCGGCACCTCGTGCTCCACATGGCTGGCTGCATGTCCAGGACACATGCAGGACGCCACCACTCCTCCCAGATGTCAGGCTGCATGACTGGAGCTCATGCAAGGCGCCACACATCCTCACACATGTCAATCAGCATGCTTCGGTTGCATGTGTCGCGACATCTCGTGCTTGGCCGATCCACCTCGTGCTTCACATGGCTGGCTGCATGTCCACGACACATGCAGGACGCCACCACTCCTCCCAGATGTCAGGCTGCATGGCTGGAACTCATGCAAGGCGCCACAGCATCACACACATGGCTGGCCGCATGCTTCGGTTGCATGCGTCGCGACATCTCGTGCTTGGTCGATCCACCTCGTGCTTCTACATGTCAAGCTGCATGTGCAGCTTCCATGCACGGCGACACCTCGAGCTTCTGTAGACACTCAGCTTGCTGGATGGTTGACACCACGTTCTGAACCCATGCAACAAGCCACCTCGAGGTTCTCGGTCCATTCGCCTGATTTCGACCATTCCGGTGAATTTTCATCCCGCGATCAATCCCAAATATTTTTCTACAGCCTCTCTTATGCTCAGAACAATTTTAATAAACTCCACTTGATCTCTTAAGTTCAGGGAAAATATGTCCTGAGCCTCCGGCTTCCTCGAAAAATTTCATAATACCGAAATTAGGGTTTTCGTCCAATTTCGGGTTTTCTCGTCGTGCTTCAATCCCGTAGTGCTTGCTTCCTGTCGTGCTTACTTCCCGTCGTGCTTACTTTCCGTCGTGCTTAATTCCCATCATGTTTCCAATGTCTTCGAAATAATATTCCGCTGATACGAAGTTTTGCGGAAAACTTCGTGCTGAAGAAACGTCATTCTTCCAAAACGTCGAGCTTCTAAACCGTCGTGCTTCCAAAAATGTTATGCTTCGAAAACGTCCGTCTCATCAATCTAAGACATCTTCTAACTATGGTCGAGCAACTTATTCGACTCATAGTTAACTCACGATCACTTCTTCGCCCACTTCGTACTTCAAAACTTCTCGATCGCCCGCGACTCGACCACCACAAAGATACTCACCATTCTCTCTCTTTTTTTTTTTTTTTTTTTTTTTTTTTTTTAACAGGTTTCTACAGTGTGTGTCCGTCAGCACACACAGGATGACCATGGCTGTCCATCAGTACATATGAGCATGCTGGTCCTTGGACTCAGCACGCTGGCCCTTCCCGTGGACAGTTCGGGTTATTTTGGCCACGTGGGCTCTCTGTTCAGTACACACAGGACGTCCGTGGGTGTCCCTCTGAACACACAGGACGTCCGTGTGTGCCCGTGTGTGTCCGTCAGCACACACAGGACTTCCGTGTGCTGTCCATGTGTGTCCGTCAGCACACACAAGACCTCCGTGGCTTTCCATCAGTACGCATATCAGCACGCATATCAGCACACTGGTCCTTGGACTTACCATGCTGGCCCTTCCTGGGGACTGTTTGGGAGAGTTTGGCCCACGTGGGCTGTCTGTTCAGTACACACAGGACGTCTGTGGGTGTCCGTCAGCACACACAGGACGTCCGTGGGTGTCCGTCAGCACACACAGGACGTCCGTGTGTGTTCGTAAACACACACAAGACATCCTTGGCTAGCCGTGTGTGTCCGTCTGCACACACAGGACGTCCGTGGCTGTCCACCAGTACACATATCAGCACGTTGGTCCTTGGACTCACCACGCTGACCATTCCCGAGGACTGTTCATGTGATTTTGGCCCACGTGACCTGTCTGTTCAGGTTATACAGGACGTCTGTGGGTGTCCGCTAGCACACACAGGACGTCTGTGGCTGTCCGTGAGTGTCCGTGTGTGTATTTTTGTGTCTGTCAGCACCCACAGGACGTCCGTGGCTGTCCATCAGTACACATATCAGCACGTTGGTCCTTGGACTTAGCACGCTGGCCCTTCCCGTCGACTGTTTGGGTGATTTTTGCCCACGTGGGCTGTCTGTTCAGTACACACAGGACGTCTGTGGGTGTCCGCCAGCACACAGGACGTCTGTGGCTGTCCGTGCCTGCCCGTCAGCACACACAAGATGTTTGTGGCTCTCCGTGTGTGTCCGCCAACACACAGAGGACATCCGTGGCTGTCCGTCAGCACACACAAGACGTCCGTGTGTGTCTGTCAGCACACACAGGACATCTGTGTGTGTCCGTGTGTGTCCGTCAGCACACACAGCATGTCCGTGGCTGTCCATCAGTACACATATCAGCACGCTGGTCCTTGGACTCAGCACGCTGGCCTTTGCCGTGGACTGTTCGAGTGATTTTGGCCCATGTGGGCTGTCTGTTCAGTGCGCAAAGGACGTCTGTGGGTGTCCGTCAGCACACACAGGACGTCCGTGTCTGTCGTCAGGACACACACATGACATCCTTGGCTGTCCATGTGTGTCCTTTTGCACACACAGGACGTCCGTGGCTGTCCATCAGTAGACATATCAGCACGTTGGTCCTTGGACTCAGCACGCTGACCCTTCCCGTGGACTGTTCGGGTGATTTTGGCCCACGTGAGCTGTCTGTTCAGTACACACTGGCCGTCTGTGGGTGTCTGCTAGCACACACAGGACGTCTATGGCTGTCCGTGAGTGTTCGTGTGTGTCTGTCTGTGTCTGTCAGCACACACAAGACGTCCGTGGCTGTCCATCAGTACACATATCAGCACGTTGGTCCTTGGACTTAGCACAATGGCCCTTCCCGTCGACTGTTTGGGTGATTTTTGCCCACGTGGGCTGTCTGTTCAGTACACACAGGACGTCTGTGGGTGTCCGCCAGCACACAGGACGTCTGTGGCTGTCCGTGCCTGCCGTCAGCACACACAAGATGTTTGTGGCTCTCCGTGTGTGTCCGCCAACACAAGAGGACATCCGTGGCTGTCCGTCAGCACACACAAGACGTCCGTGTGTGTCTGTCAGCACACACAGGACATCTGTGTGTGTCGTGTGTGTCCGTCAGCACACACAGCATGTCCGTGGCTGTCCATCAGTACACATATCAGCACGCTGGTCCTTGGACTCAGCACGCTGGCCTTTGCCGTGGACTGTTCGAGTGATTTTGGCCCATGTGGGCTGTCTGTTCAGTGCGCAAAGGACGTCTGTGGGTGTCCGTCAGCACACACAGGACGTCCGTGTCTGTCCGTCAGGACACACACATGACATCCTTGGCTGTCCATGTGTGTCCTTTTGCACACACAGGACGTCCGTGGCTGTCCATCAGTACACATATCAGCACGTTGGTCCTTGGACTCAGCACGCTGACCCTTCCCGTGGACTGTTCGGGTGATTTTGGCCCACGTGAGCTGTCTGTTCAGTACACACTGGCCGTCTGTGGGTGTCTGCTAGCACACACAGGACGTCTATGGCTGTCCGTGAGTGTTCGTGTGTGTCTGTCTGTGTCTGTCAGCACACACAAGACGTCCGTGGCTGTCCATCAGTACACATATCAGCACGTTGGTCCTTGGACTTAGCACAATGGCCCTTCCCGTCGACTGTTTGGGTGATTTTGGCCCACGTGGGCTGTTTGTTCAGTACACACAGGACGTCCGTGGGTGTCCGCCAGCACACAAGACGTCTGTGGCTGTCCGTCCCTGTCCATCAGCACACACAAGATGTCTGTGGCTCTCCGTGTGTGTCCGCCAACACACAGAGGACATCCGTGGCTGTCCGTCAGCACACACAAGACGTCTGTGTGTGTCTGTCAGCACACACAGGACATCTGTGTGTGTCCGTGTGTGTCCGTCAGCACACACAGCACGTCTGTGGCTGTCCATCACTACACATATCAGCACGCTGGTCCTTGGACTCAGCACGCTGGCCCTTGCCGTGGACTGTTTGGGTGATTTTGGCCCACGTGGGCTGTCTGTTCAGTGCGCACAGGACGTCTGTGGGTGTCCGTCAGCACACACAATACGTCCGTGTCTGTCCGTCAGCACACACATGACGTCTGTGGCTGTCCGTGTGTGTCCGTGTGTGTCCGTCAGCACACATAGGACAACCGTGGCTGTCCATCAGTACATATGAGCACGCTGGTCCTTGGACTCAGCACGCTGGCCCTTGCCATGGACTGTTCGGGTGATTTTGGCCCACGTGGGCTGTCTGTTAAGTACACACAGGACGTCCGTGGGTCTCCGTCAGCACACACCGGACGTCCGTGTGTGTCCGTCAGCACACACAGGACGTCCAAGGCTGTCCGTGTGTGTCCGTGTGTGTCCGTCAGCACACACAGGACGACCGTGGCTGTCCATCAGTACATATGAGCACCCTGGTCCTTGGACTCAGCACGCTGGCCCTTCCCGTGGACTGTTCGGGTTATTTTGGCCCACGTGGGCTCTTTGTTCAGTACACACAGGACGTCCGTGGGTGTCCCTCAGAACACACAGGACATCCGTGTGTGCCCGTGTGTGTCCGTCAGCACATACATGACTTTCGTGTGCTGTCCATATGTGTCCGTCAGCACACACAAGACCTCCGTGGCTTTCCATCAGTACGCATATCAGCATGCTGGTCCTTGGACTCACCACGCTGGCCCTTCCATGGACTGTTTGGGAGATTTTGGCCCACGTGGGCTGTCTGTTCAGTACACACAGGACGTATGTGGGTGTCCGTCAGCACACACAGGACGTCCGTGGGTGCCGTAAGCACACACAGGACGTCCGTGGGTGTCCGTCACCACACACAGGACGTTTGTGTGTGTCCGTCAGCACACACAGGACATCCTTGGTTGTCCGTGTGTGTCCGTCTGCACACACAGGACGTCTGTGGCTGTCCATCAGTACACATATCAGCACGTTGGTCCTTGGACTCAGCACTGACCCTTCATGTGGACTGTTCGGGTGATTTTGGCCCACGTGACCTGTCTGTTCAGGTTATACAGGACGTCTGTGGGTGTCCGCTAGCACACACAGGACGTTTGTGGCTGTCCGTGAGTGTCCGTGTGTGTATTTTTGTGTCTGTCAGCACACACAGGACGTCCGTGGCTGCCCATCAGTACACATATCAGCACGTTGGTCCTTGGACTTAGCACGGTGGCCCTTCCCGTCGACTGTTTGGGTGATTTTAGCCCAAGTGAGCAGTCTGTTCAGTACACACAGGACGTCTGTGGGTGTCCGCCAGCACACAGGACGTCTGTGGCTGTCCATGCCTGTCCGTCAGCACACACAGGACGTTCATGGCTCTCCGTGTGTGTCCACCAACACACAGAGGACGTCCGTGGCTGTCCGTTAGCACACACAGGACGTTCGTGTGTGTGTGTCAGCACACACAGGACATCCGTGTGTCTCCGTCAGCACACACAGCACGTCCGTGGCTGTCCATCAGTACACATATCAGCACGCTGGTCCTTGGACTCAGCACGCTGGCCCTTGCCGTGAACTGTTCGGGTGATTTTGGCCCAAGTGGGCTGTCTGTTCACTACACACAGGACGTCTGTGGGTGTCCGTCAGCACACACAGGACGTCCGTGTGTGTCCGTCAGCACACACATGACGTCTGTGGCTGTCCGTGTGTGTCTCGTGTGTGTCCGTCAGTACAGACAGGACGACCGGGGCTGTCCATCAGTACATATGAGCACGCAGGTCCTTGGACTCAGCACGCTGGCCCTTCCCGTGGACTGTTCGGGTTATTTTGGCCCACGTGGGCTCTCTGTTCAGTACACAGGACGTCCGTGGGTGTCCCTAAGAACACACAGGACGTCCGCGTGTGTCCGTCAGCACACACAGCACGTCCGTGGGTGTCCCTCAGAACACACAGGACGTCCGTGTGTGCCCGTGTGTGTCCGTCAGCAAACACATGACATCCGTGTGCTGTCCGTGTGTGTCCGTCAGCACACACAAGACGTCTGTGGCTTTCCATCAGTTTGCATATCAGCACGCTGATCCTTGGACTCAGCACGCTGGCCCTTCCCGTGGAGTGTTTGGGAGATTTTGGCCCATTTGGGCTGTCCGTCAGCACACACAGGACGTCCGTGGGTGTCCGTCAGCACACACAGGACGTCCGTGTGTGTCCGTCAGCACACACAGGACATCCTTGGCTGTCCTTGTGTGTCCTTCTGCACACACAGGACGTCTGTGGCTGTCCATCAGTACACATATCTGCACGTTGGTCCTTGGACTCAGCACGCTGACCCTTCCCATGGACTGTTCGGGTGATTTTGGCCCACGTGAGCTGTCTGTTCAGTACACACTAGACGTCTGTGGGTGTCCGCTAGCACACACTGGACGTCTGTGGCTGTCTGTGAGTGTCCGTGTGTGTCCGTCTGTGTCTGTCAGCACACACAAGACGTCTGTGGCTGTCCATCAGTACACATATCAGCACGTTGGTCCTTGGACTTAGCACGCTGGCCCTTCCCGTCGATTGTTTGGGTGATTTTGGCCCACGTAGGCGTCTGTTCAGTACACACAGGACGTCCATGGGTGTCCGCCAGCACACAAGACGCCTGTGGCTGTCGGTGCCTGTCCATCAGCACACACAAGATGTCAGTGGCTCTCCGTGTGTGTCCGCCAACACATAGAGGACATCCGTGGCTGTCCGTCAGCACACACAGGACGTCCGTGTGTGTCTGTCAGCACACACAGGACATCCGTGTGTGTCCGTCAGCACACACAGCACGTCTGTGGCTGTCCATCAATACACATATCAGCACGCTGGTCCTTGGACTCAACATGCTGGCCCTTGCCGTGGACTGTTCGGGTGATTTTGGCCCACGTGGGCTGTCTGTTCAGTGCGCACAGGACGTCTGTGGGTGTCCGTCAGCACACACAGGACATCCGTGTGTGTCCAGCAGCACACACATGATGTATGTGGCTGTCCGTGTGTGTCCGTGTGTGTCCGTCAGCACACACAGGACGACCGTGGCTGTCCATCAGTACATATGAGCACGCTGGTCCTTGGACTCAGCACGCTGGCCTTTGCCGTGGACTGTTCGGGTGATTTTGGCCCACGTGGGCTGTCTGTTCAGTACACACAGGACGTCTGTGGGTCTCCGTCAGCACACACGGACGTCCGTGTGTGTCCGTCAGCACACACAGGACATCCGTGGCTGTCCGTGTGTGTCCGTGTGTGTCCGTCAGCACACACAGGACGACCGTGGCTGTCCATCAGTACATATGAGCATGCTGGTCCTGGACTCAGCATGCTGGCCCTCCCGTGGACAGTTCGGGTTATTTTGGCCCACGTGGGCTCTCTGTTCAGTACACACAGGACGTCCGTGGGTGTCCCTCTGAACACACAGGAAGTCCGTGTGTGCCCGTGTGTGTCCGTCAGTACAACAGGACTTCCGTGTGCTGTCCATGTGTGTCCGTCAGCACACACAAGACCTCCGTGGCTTTCCATCAGTACGCATATCAGCACGTTGGTCCTTGGACTTAGCACGCTGGCCCTTCCCGTCGACTGTTTGGGTGATTTTGGCCCACGTGGGCTGTCTGTTCAGTACACACAGGACGTTTGGGGTGTCTACCAGCACACAGGACGTCTGTGGCTGTCCGTGTGTGATGTGGTCATCAGATCAGCAACTGAACGGAGGTCAACCCAAAGCCCTACTCAACCAGCCAAGGCGCAAACCAGGACATACGTGCACTAAAAATGCCATATCTTACAAACCAGGAGGGTTTAAATCACGAGGCTAATATTTATGGATTCTACACTCAAGAAGAAGTCCAGGCCAATTGGAATTGGGCCAAATATTCACGGAGCAAGAAGTTATGAATTTTACAACCAGAGGTTTCTCAGCCGGTCCATCTGCGAGTATCCGACTTTAGAAGGAGATTTAAGCTCAAGTAAGAAGCGTCCTGAAGCAAATCCCATCATAGGAGTCAAGAGGAGTTTATCAGCTTTCCAGAAAGCCCAAGATCAGGAGAAATGGCCACGGAATTATGAAGTTATGATCCAATCTCCCAAACTGGTCAAACCAGTTCTACACTTGCCTCAATTGGAAGCTAACCGGTTCAATCAGCTTCAAACCAGACATTGGCGACCAGGAGATCATTTAAACCAATCAGGAGATATTCTAGGAATCCAAGGAGGAGTTCTACAAGTTCATCCCATGCACCAGCAACCATTGGATCAGGAGGATCCTCATTTACTCAAACCTGCCTTATTTGGAGCAAACCGACATTAATGTCCAACAGCTCTTTCCTCTTCAGTTTAGGCACGACCTCAGCACATTCCAAGCAGTCAAGAAGGTTCCCAGGAAGCTTACTTATCCCCTTAAACCATCCAGGTTCAAGAAAGATCAGATTCTTTACTTGGAGCCAAAATCCCACAAAAGGCTCCAACGGCTAGTTTTTGATTTCTTTCTTAGTTTTCGATTTGTTTCCTTTTCTATTTGTTTTAGAACGTTAGGACCTTTGTCTCTGAGCCTTATATAAGCTCCTAGACGTCCATTGTAAAGAGCACCCTTAATCACCAAGTTAATAAAAAGTTTATTCAGTTTTTATCAAAGATTGTTCTTTGTATAAAAATATCGGTCTTTAGGATTCAAAGAGAGATTCTTTATTGTTCTATTGATTTCGTGAGTCTAGTTTGTTTGTGCAAATCAAACAAGCTCAGTACACAGATTGAGAGAGTCAATCAATTCGATCCATCCTTCATCAGATTGAGAGATTCAATCAAAACCTCATCCGAAAATCCACTTCAATCCATCCCTTGATCCGGCTTGAGAGAGACATCAGTCCAGCAAGCAAGATCCCACCTCACACCATCTCCATCCCCTGTTCTTGTTGAGAGAGACATCAGTCCAGCAACTTGAATCCATCAGCCATCTCTATCCTTCTCTATTTTGTTTCATTTTGCATCATATAGTTCTAGATTTTCCATTCAATATAAAAACCCATAAAAAGTCATATTTGCTTCTGTTCTTAATTTATCATTTAGTTTTCTTAAGTTCATCATTTTGATCATAAAAACTCATAAAAATATTACTCTTTTGTTTCAGGTACAAAACCGGACATCTCCCTCTCCATCGCGTCCGTCTAGCCGCTCCATAGCCGTCCGTCCGTCCTGTCCAGTCCGAGTTCTTGAACCTCAGTCCGTCCATTGAGTAGCCTGAATCCCAGCCTGCAACATTTGGTATCAGAGCTTAAGCTCCTGACTCGGTGATATCTATCCTTGTATCTCATACTTGCTTGCATTTGTTTTTCCATTCATAAACCGAAAATCAATAAAAACTGTTTCTTTTTGTTTCAGTTTTGTTTCTGCATATTTTTGTTCTTGCTGTTCATCATACTTTAAAACCACGAAAAAGAAAAGAAAAAGTTTTGTTTGATTCATTTAAAAATCTAAAATCCCAAAAGAAAGTGTTTGCATTCATTAGTTCCATAAAAGAAAATCCCATAAAAATTTCTGTTTGAATTGATTCCTTTTCATTTGCATTCATAAATTCAAAAGCCAAAAGAAATCATCCTAGTTATTGTTTTCATACTATTTCTACTTGTCCATTTCGTGATTGCATCAGAAAAGAAAAAGAAAATATTTTAAGCTTTAGTTTATATCATTTGCATATTTAATTGTTGCATTTCATCCAAAGAAAATTCAAAAAAAAAAAAAAATTCAGCATTAGTTGCTTTCCATATTTTCTTTTCATTGTGTTAATTGTCATTTATTATTGTTTCATTCGAGATTTGCATTAAGAAAACCAAAAGAAAAATCATATTGCATAATTAATTCATTTCGGTTCAAACATTGCATATTTTCTCAGTTTAGTTTTAATTAGCTGCATTTGGTTCTTATTCTGATCCGACCATAAATTCCCTATTCTTCACTTGATCTTTGTGATTGCTTGCAGGAAGAAAGGGAAGAATTAGCACAAAGCCAAGCCTTATTGGCTCTCCAAAAACAGCTATTGGCTGCTATGAAGGGTGTACAAGATCAGATTTCTCAGCTGGAGAAAAGACACAAGGCACAAGGCCAACGACCACAGCAAGGAGAAAGAAGATTTAGAGATGCACTAGATGCTGGCTATGTTGAGCCCAAGCCACCAGATCCTCATGGATCACCAAACACCAAACTTCTTATACTCATGAATACTCAAATTATCTTATCATGATTTTAACTCTGCTGATTTGTTAATATTTATTCTTTTTCAGGGAAGAAGTTGGTCAAGTGAGTATCTAACATGGGAAAGACCATAGATGATTGGTTTACATACTATGGCGTGCCAAAGAAGGAGAGGCTAGCTCATGCCATCGAGCAACTTTTCCGGAAAAGCTTCTCATGGTGGAAAGAGAAAAGAGTAGATAAGACACATTGGTAAAAGTCCAGAGAGGTTGTCACCAACTGGGAAGATCTTAACGATGTCATGATCAGGAAATATGTGTCATCACGTCCCTCACCAGAAGTCAGAGAAAGATACCCAAAGAAGTTTTTCAAGCCATGGGTATAAAGAGGCAAGAGAGAAGATACCAAAAGAAGGCCATAAAAGCTTGTTCCCATCAAGACCAGATTCGGCCAGACAAGAGGTCCACGGTTTCATGATCAATACCAACCTTATGAGGTCCCAAAGTCCATGGAGAAGAACCTTTTAGCCCAGACACATTGGCTAGACACAAAGAAAATCAGACAAAACCAATTCTTCAAGGAAAGGCCAAGGTAAGTCCTATACTTGATAAATTTGTTTATACATCATCTCCTACTGGTATGAGTCACTTGTATTTGTCCAAGAATTTTAAGACAGGTCCTGAGGTCCAGAAAGACACGAACTCAACATCCTTGTTGGAATCAAAAGCTGTCCCATGACTTAAGGAATAAAGAGATTCCAGCCCAAAGAAAAGAAGAGACAACAAGCCAATGTAAGTCTTCTAACTCTGGAATTTAAAAGATCAGACATGTTGTAGATGTCATAAAAGAGGGACTTTGCTGTAGTTGTCCAAGTAAACAAGTATTGATAGAGACATCACTAGAAAAGAAAACAGATTTATCTTTAAAGAGTGATAGTTTTATTCAATCTGATTTATTAGCTCAAAATTCTTGTATGATGCACTTGTCTTTGCAAAGGGTGATGTAACAGGAACTAAGGAGCATGAATTCAAGGGAGAGGATCCACCAGGCGCACACCTGTGATGAACCTGAAAGATGGTTCAAGACACAATGCAGTCCATATTGCTTAAAGAAGCAAAACCAAAACAATACCAAGGTAAGGCTTTAGAATCTCAAAAGAGAATGAAAGCTGATGCTCTATCTTGGTGCAGATTATACAGTTTCGAGGTCGAAACCTTGTCAAGAGGGAGGGGATGATGTGGTCATCAGTCAGCAACTGAACCGGAGGTCAACCCAAAGCCCTACTCAACCAGCCAAGGCGCAAACCTTAAAA